>NC_071496.1:17854371-18084923 GCF_028500815.1 Rissa tridactyla
TTTCTACCCGGGCAGCAATATCTTGCCACAATACAGCAGCCCAGATGGGTTTACCCCTGCGCTGCCAATTGGTCTTCTTCCACTGCTGTAGCCACCATCCAGGAGTCAGTATAGAGACAGAGTACTGGCCACTTTTCTCGTTCAGCAATCTAGGGCTAGTTGGATGGCTTTCTCTTCTGCAAACTGACTTGACTCACCTTCTCCTTCAGTGGTGTCAATGGCTTGTCACATGGGACTGCACACAGCAGCTTTCCACTTCCGACGATTTCCTACCACGTGGCAGGATCCAAAGCGTAACGCCTTTCATCTTCTGATAACTCATTACATGGTGGTGCCTCTTGGGCACGAGTCACCTCTTCAGGCGATGCTCCAAAATCTCTGCCTTCTGACCAGTCCATGTTCTCTTCCAGGATTCCTGGGCGGTTGGGTTTCCCCAGTCAAGCTCGTTGCGTAATCAACGATACCCACTTACTCCATGTAGTGCTGGTTGCATGATGTGTAGAGGGGATGTTTCCTTTGAAAATCCAGTGTAGCACAGGCAGTCGTGGTACCAAGAGGAGCTGTGCTTCTGTACCAACAACTTCTGAAGCGGCTTGAACCCCCTCATATGCTCCTAGTATCTCTTTTTCAGTTGGGGTGTAGTGGGCTTCTGATCCTTGATACCCCCGGCTCCAAAACCCTAATGGTTGACTTCAGGTTTCTCCTGATGTTTTCTGTCAGAGGCTGCAGGTGAGACCATGCTCCCCAGCTGCAGTGTAGAATACATTTTGGACAGCTGGTCCTGTCCGGACAGGCCCAAGAGCTACCGCATGATCTATCTCCTGTTTGATCTGTTGTTGCTCAAGGCCCTGCTCAAAATAGTTCTTCTTTCAGGTTACTCGATAGAGAGGGCTCACAAGCTGACTATAACCTGGAATAAGCATTCTTCAGAATTCCACGAGGCCTAGGAAATCTTGTGTTTCCTTCTTGTTAGCTGGTGCAGACATAATTGCTATCTTGTTGACCACATACATAGGTACATGATGACGTCCATCCTGCCATTTTATTTCTAAGAACTGAATCTCCTGCACAGGTCTTCTGACCTTGCTTTTCTTTATGGTGAAACCCGCTTTCAGAAGAATCTGAATTATTCTTTTTCCCTTCTCAAACACTTCTGACATGTTGCCCTACACGATAATCATAGAATGGTTTGGGTTGGAAGGGACCTTAAAGATCATCTAGTTCCAACCCCCCTGCCATGGGCAGGGACACCTCCCACTAGACCAGGTTGCTCAAAGCCCATCCAAACTCACCTTGAACACTTCCAGGGAAGGAACATCCACAACTCCTCTGGGCAACCTGTTCCACTGCCTCACCACCCTCACAGTAAAGAATTTCTTCCTAGTATCTAATCTAAATCTCCCATCTTTCAGTTTAAAACCATTACCCCTCGTCCTATCGCTCCACTCCCTGATAAAGAGTCCTCCCCATCTTTCTTGTAGGCCCCCTTTAGGTACTGGAAGGCTGCTATAAGGTCTCCCCGGAGCCTTCTCTTCTCCAGGCTGAACAACCCCAACTCTCTCAGCCTGTCCTCATAGGAGAGGTGCTCCAGCCCTCTGATGATTTTTGTGGCCCTCCTCTGGATCCATTCCAACAGGTCCATGTCCTTCCTGTGCTGAGGGCTCCAGGGCTGGACACAGTACTCCAGGTGAGGTCTCACCAGAGCGGATTAGAGGGGCAGAATCACCTCCCTTGACCTGCTGGCCACGCTTCTTTTGATGCGGCCCAGTATGCAGTTGGATTTCTGTGCTGCGGGCGCAGATTGCCGGCTCATGTTGAGTTTCTCGTCCACCAACACCCCCAAGTCCTTCTCCTCAGGGCTGCCCTCAATCTATTCTCCGCCCAACCTGTATTTGTGCTTGGGATTGCCATGACCCATGTGCAGGACCTTGCACTTGGCCTGGTTGAACTTCATGAGGTTTGCACGGACCCACCTCTCAAGCCTGTCCAGGTCCCTCTGGATGGCATCCCTTCCCTCCAGCGTGTCAGCCCCTCCACGCAGCTTGGTCTTCTTCCGGAGAGGGCCCACATCTTCCCTAGTCTTCCCTTTATCTCTGACATACTTATAGAAGTTTTTCTCGTTGCCCTTGATGTCCCTGGCCACATTTAATTCTATCTGGGCTTTAGCTTGCCTAATCTGGTTCCTGGCCACTCGGACAGTTTCTCTGCATTCCTCCCAGTCTACCTGTCCTTGCTTCCACCCTCTGTAGGCCTCCTTTTTGCTTTTGAGCTTGTCCAGGAGCTCCTTGTTCATCCATGCAGGCCTCCTGGCTTTTTTGCCTGACTTCCTCTTTGTTGGGATGCACCGCTCCTGAGCTTGGAGGAGGTGATCCTTGAATACTAACCAGCTTCCTTGGGCCCCTCTCCCCTCCAGTGCTTTATCCAATGTTACCCTGCCAAGCAGGTCCCTCAAGAGGCCAAAGTCTGCTCTCCTGAAGTCCAGGGTAGTGAGCTTGCTGCGTGCTCTCCTCGCTGCCCTAAGGATCTTGAACTCTACCATTTCAATATGTGGCACCACTTGTAATTTCTACTTTCTAGTAAGGATGAAAGATATACATAGATTATTTTTTTGATCCCCCCTCTCCAATAGCTTAAAGCTTTCAGGCTTGCTAAAAGTCATCCCTTTACAGGTTCTGAGCCAAATCATAAAAAGCTTTTCCATGATTCATGTGTGTTACAAGGTGGGTTACAGAAAACTTTCCTGTTGTTCAGCATAGCATGAATAATTACTTGTGTTCTATAAGCTCACATGGGATCACAAAAGCCAGAAAGCAGCATATAGACTACTTGGTGTTCTTTGATTTTTCTAATTAAAGCTGACCATAAGTCATCTAAATGCAACAGCACGCTTTGTTTCTTTCTTCTCCCCAAAAACTATTTTATTTGGCACACAACCCTGCACATCCATATTTGATATACATGGCACATGTAGTATTACTTCTGTAATAGAATAAATTTATGGAAATGGTACAGTGGTATATCCAAATCCTATGCCCAAATGGGTCAAAGAACCTCAAAGAAACAAAAATAGAGAAATACTTCAGGTGCAAATAGAAATCCAGATGTACACTAGATGAAGAGGAAGGTAAATGAAGACTTGCATTGTATTCCATACATTATAAAAGAAAAGAAAAAGAAAAGCTACTGCTGCTGTCCTACTCCAAAATTGAATTGAAGTACAACAAACAAAGAAGTGTGCCCCGATGCACTGACAGCCAGAAGATCTCAAGGGGAATTTCAGGTGATACCAGCTAATACATCCCAAATCAAGATAAATCTTGCCAAGCTGGGAACTCCTCCTTTCACTGACTAGAGAGAAAATTCCACTGAGGACCAGGGAGAACTGCCATAATGATGAGTCTATCAGAGAAACATAAGCAATCTGGAGCTGGTAGAATAATTCAGAGTGAGACAATGAATCAACTCTGCTGGCCAAACACATTCTTTAACTATGGTTCAAAGTGTGAGCAATCAATTCTTGAACTATAGCACACTTCTTCATCACTGCGTGTGCTGCAGGAGTATGGACAGCTGAGTCTGGAAAATTACCTATTCAAGACACTACAAGACAGAACTGTCATTGCTTACGACCACCTGGTGGAAAAGACAGGCAGAACGGGAAAACAGCTCCAGCTACTCACCTCTGCAGGATGATGCATCAGCCACATTTTTATTCAGGGTTTAATGTGGACCATCTCAACTTCAGTTTTCCATCTGACTTTCATGCCACTTAAAATTCAGTTTAAAGGCACCCTGACACACTGTTTACCTTAATCAAAGCAGAGATACAGCTGCCTTTTGGCACACAGCTTGTGAATGGATGTTGCTTATGGAACAGTTCAAATGTCTGAGACCAACTGCCTATGCTTTTATCACAAGCGAGTCCCAGGGAGACAGTAGGAAGGAGAAAAGAAAAAAAAGAAAATGCATACACTAAATTTTTGAAATTAAAGACTCTGCTGAAGAAGGTAATTGAGCTTGGGTAGACAGACTTTCCTTACTGTCTAGCAATCATTCATTAGCACTTTCAGTCTTGTTTGCATGAATCTAGTGGACAGACTGCTACAGGCCTGTCAGCCTGACCTCGATACCAGGAAAGATCACGGAGAGGATCATCTTGAGTGAGCTCTCACGGCAAGTGCAGGGCAGCCGAGGGATCAGGGCCAGCCAGCATGGGTTTAGGAAAGGGAGGTCCTGCTTAACCAACCTGATCTCTTTCTATGACCATGTGACCCGCCTTCTGGATGCGGGGAAGGCTGTGGACGTTGTCTCTCTGGACTTTGGTAAGGCCTTTGACACCGTCCCCCACAGCATTCTCCTGGAGAAGCTGGCGAATCATGGCATAGACAAGTGTACTCTTTGCTGGGTTAAAAACTGGCTGGATGGCCATGCCCAGAGAGTTGTGATTAATGGGGTGAAATCCTCTTGGTGGTCGGTCACCAGCGGTGTCCCTCAGGGCTCAGTTTTGGGGCCGGTTTTGTTTAATATCTTTATCAATGATCTGGACGAGGGGATTGAGTGCGCCCTCAGTAAGTTTGCAGACGACACCAAGCTAGGTGGGAGAGTTGATCTGCTTGAGGGTAGGAAGGCTCTACAGAGGGACCTGGACAGGCTGGATCGATGGGCCAAGGCCAACTGTATGAGGTTTAATAAGGCCAAGTGCCGGGTCCTGCATTTCGGTCCCAACAACCCCAAGCAACGCTACAGGCTCGGGGAAGAGTGGCTGGAGAGCTGCCCAGCAGAAAAGGACCTGGGGGTGCTGGTGGACGGCCAGCTTAACATGAGCCAGCAGTGTGCCCAGGTGGCCAAGACGGCCAACAGCATTCTGGCTTGTATCAGGAATAGCGTGGCCAGCAGGAGTAGGGAAGTGATCGTGCCTCTGTACTCGGCACTGGTGAGGCCTCTCCTCGAGTACTGTGTTCAGTTCTGGGCCCCTCTGTACAAGAGGGACATTGAGGTGCTGGAGCAGGTCCAGAGGAGAGCTACCAGGCTGGTGAGGGGTCTGGAGACCAGGTCATATGAGGAGAGGCTGAGGGAGCTGGGCAGGTTTAGCTTGGAGAAGAGGAGGCTGAGGGGAGACCTCATTGCCCTCTACAACTACCTGAAAGGAGGTTGGAGAGAGGTGGGTGTTGGCCTCTTCTCCCAGGTGAATAATGACAGGACCAGAGGAAATGGTCTGAGGTTGCGGCAGGGGAGGTTTAGGTTAGATATTAGGAAGAATTACTTTACTGAAAGAGTGGTCAGGCACTGGAACAGCCTGCCCAGGGAGGTGGTTGAGTCACCATCCCTAGAGGTATTTAAGAAACATCTAGATTTGGCACTTCAGGGCATGCTCTAGTGACAGAGATTGTAGGTTGGGGTTTTTTTTTTTTTGTTTGGTTGTTTTTTTTGTGTGTGTGCGTATGTTTGGACTCGATGATCTCAAAGGTCCTTTCCAACCATGAAGATTCTATGATCTCTAGAGGTCCCTTCCAACTCTGAAGAATTCCATGATTCCATGAATTTATATTTCAGTTCCTAAGAAACCCAGGCTTTAAGTTTTGGATCTCTGTTTTTGCTTTGTTTTCTAATATGATCAGGTATTATTTAGATAAGATACTCGATAATAAATGTGATTAGCTGTAAAAAGCCAAATGCTGGCTTTAACTCAACCTTTTTGTTTGAAGTTTTGTGGTTTTTTTTTTGTTTGGGTTTTTTTTTTTTTTTACATTCACTTTCCTGAATACTGATAGATTATTAAAGAATTGTAATAAAGAACTGGAAATTAGGATTTTGTAATATAAAGGTATGATAAAGAAATAACTTTTACTCTGACCCAAACCCCACAGCCCAACAGAATAAGAGTTGGTAGTGGGGCATCAGTTCTACATACAACCTCCTTGGACTTGCACAGGTGAGCAGGAGGTAGAGGGGACTTTCTGAATAGATACTTGTGGTAGGTTGAACTTGGCTGGACACCAGGTACCCACCAAGCTGCTCTATCACTCCCCTTCCTCAGCTGTACAGGGGAAGAGAAAATACGACAAAAGGCTCGTGGGTTGAGATAAGGACAGGGAAAGATCAGTCAGCAATTACTGTCACAGGCAAAACAGACTCAGCTTGGGGAAACGAATTTAATTTATTGCCAATTAACAAAGGAGTAGGACAATAAGAAATCAGAAAAAATCAAAAGACACATTCCCCTCACCACTCCCTTCTTCCCAGTCTCAACTTCACTCCTAATTTCTCTACCTCCTCCTGTCAAGCGGCACGGGGGACAGGGAATGAGGGTTGCAGTCAGTTCATCACACGTTGTCTTTGCTGCTCCTTCCTTTTCACTCTCTTCCCCTGCTCCAGCGTGGGGTCCCTCCCACAGGAGGCAGCCCTTCACGAACTTTTCCAACGTAAGTCCTTCCCACGGGCTACAGTTCTTCACGAACTGCTCCAGTGTGGGTCCATTCTACGTGTCCTTTAGTTACTGCATATGAATGTTTCCTACTCATTTTCATACAATCAGTTATAAACAAGAAAAACATGCTGTTTGCAGTTCTCCAGCAAGAGGCAAGATTTCTGGTACCCAATGTAAAGTATGAGCCCCAGTCATTGTGTCTCCTGCCAACAGAAGAGCTGAAACACCTGCAAATTGTGTCAGGTCACTACCCTCAACCGATAAATGCCAAGAAAAAAAAAAAAATAAAAAATCAAACTAAGAAATATGGAGCAACATACAAAAAGCCATGTAAACCTGACCACCCCTCAAAGCCTCATCCAGTTAGGCACAGTACTGAAGCAGAAATTCTCTGGCCATTATTAACTTTACTGCTCAAATCTGAAAATTTATCTTAACAGCTACTATTTTCTGTAGCTACTGTTTTTTACTGTAGCTAACCTCAGAAAGTTGAGGATGATGTCAGCCTGAATAGTAAACTTCAGCCAAAGAGCTAAAAAAAAAGACCTAGGAATACTAGGAGGAAGGGGAAAAAACTATGTTGCTATTAATGTATTACTTCTAGTGAAATATCGCTGAAGTCCAATGTGATGCAAACCACAGCGCAATGTGTGTAAAGCAGCAATGACTAAGTTCCAAACACTAAAGAGACATAATAATTATATGACTTTTTTCTTAAATTATTTTTTGGTTCAGATTTGGAATTTGATTTTGAGACTGATTCAACCTTCCTGTAGTTCCAAAGAAAAGATCCCCTCAGCACAGAAAGGTGGTCTAAGAAAAAACACAATTTACTAGATGCTCTATTGGAACTGGCTGCGGTGGAGTTAATTTCCCCCATAGGAGCCCTCATAGTGCTGTGCTTTGTACTGGTGGCTAGAAAGGCATTGATAACACACCAGTGATTTAGCTACTGCTGAGCAGTGCTCACACAGCATCAAGGCTGTCTCCCCAATGTTTACCCCCCCCTCCCCCAGTAGGCTGGGGGTGGGCAAGATCTTGGGAGGGGACATAACCAGAACAGCTGACCCAAACTGACCAAAGGGATGTTCCATACCATATGACATCTCCTCAGTGGAGAGGGTCCCTGCCTTCAACCAGGAGGAGGAAAGGGATGACTGGGTATACTGGACTGTGTGGATTCAATTGCCTGGCATATTTGACTCACAGAAGTATAAGGATTTGGTAAACACTGGTGCACAGAACCCATATGGATCTCTGGAGTGACAGGGGGATGCCAAGAATTGTCTGTATTGGAGGTTGAGGTGAGCTTAACAGGACAAGTGGGAAAAGCACCCCATTGTGACCGGCCCAGAGGCCCCTTGTATCCTTGGCATAGATTACCTTAGGAGAGGGTATTTCAAGGACCCAAAGAGGTGCTGATGGTCTTCTGGTGTAGCCGCTGTGAACACAGAGAAAATCAGTTATCTACCCTGCCTGGCCTCTCGGAAGAGCCCTTTATTGTGGGATTGCTGCGAATGGAAGAACAGCAGGTGCCAACTGCTATCAGGACAGTGCACTGTCAGCAATATTGCACAGAGACTCCCTGGCTCCCATCCATGAACTGATTCATCAACTGGAGAGCCAAGAAGCAATCAGCAAAGATCACTGACCTTTTAATAGTCCCATATGGCCAATGCAAAAGTCTGACGGAGGGTGGAGGTTAACAGTAGACTATTGTGGCCTGAATTAAGTGATGCCACCACTGAGTGCTGCTGTGCCAGACACGTTAGAGCTCCAATATGAACTGGAGTCCAAGGCAGCCAAGTGGCGTGCCACAACTGATGTGGCAAATGCATTTTTTTCAATTCCTTTGGCAGCAGAGTGCAGGCGACAGTTTGCTTTCACCTGGAGGGGTGTCCAGTACACCTGGAATTGACTGCACAAGAGGTGGAAGCACAGCCCTACCATTTGTCATGGACTAATCCAAACTGCAATGGAAGAGGGTGATGTCCCTGAACATCTACAATACATCAATGACATCATCGCATTCACAGACCCTGGTCCTCATGGGGGACTTCAAGAACCCCAACATCTGTTGGAAGGACAACACAGAGGGACACAGGAAATCCAGGAAGTTCTTGGAATGTGTCGATGACAACTTTCTTCTTCAAATGGTAGAGGAGCCAACAAGGAGAGGAACTATGCTGGACCTTGTCCTTACTAACAAGGAGGGGCTGGTGGCAAGTGCCAAGCTAAAGGGTAGCCTTCGCTACAGTGATCATGAAATGGTGTCAAAGGCCTTACCAAAGTCCAGAGAGACAACGTCCACAGCCTTCCCCGCATCCAGAAGGCGGGTCACATGGTCATAGCCTGTCCAGGTCCCTCTGTAGAGCCTTCCTACCCTCAAGCAGATCAACACTCCCTCCTAGCTTGGTGTCGTCTGCAAACTTACTGAGGGCACACTCAATCCCCTCGTCCAGATCATTGATAAAGATATTAAACAAAACCGGCCCCAAAACTGAGCCCTGAGGGACACCGCTGGTGACCGGCCACCAAGAGGATTTCACCCCATTAATCACAACTCTCTGGGCATGGCCATCCAGCCAGTTTTTAACCCAGCAAAGAGTACACTTGTCTATGCCATGATTCGCCAGCTTCTCCAGGAGAATGCTGTGGGGGACGGTGTCAAAGGCCTTACCAAAGTCCAGAGAGACAACGTCCACAGCCTTCCCCGCATCCAGAAGGCGGGTCACATGGTCATAGAAAGAGATCAGGTTGGTTAAGCAGGACCTCCCTTTCCTAAACCCATGCTGGCTGGCCCTGATCCCTCGGCTGCCCTGCACTTGCCGTGAGAGCTCACTCAAGATGATCCTCTCCGTGATCTTTCCTGGTATCGAGGTCAGGCTGACAGGCCTGTAGCAGTCTGTCCACTAGATTCATGCAAACAAGACTGAAAGTGCTAATGAATGATTGCTAGACAGTAAGGAAAGTCTGTCTACCCAAGCTCAATTACCTTCTTCAGCAGAGTCTTTAATTTCAAAAATTTAGTGTATGCATTTTCTTTTTTTTCTTTTCTCCTTCCTACTGTCTCCCTGGGACTCGCTTGTGATAAAAGCATAGGCAGTTGGTCTCAGACATTTGAACTGTTCCATAAGCAACATCCATTCACAAGCTGTGTGCCAAAAGGCAGCTGTATCTCTGCTTTGATTAAGGTAAACAGTGTGTCAGGGTGCCTTTAAACTGAATTTTAAGTGGCATGAAAGTCAGATGGAAAACTGAAGTTGAGATGGTCCACATTAAACCCTGAATAAAAATGTGGCTGATGCATCATCCTGCAGAGGTGAGTAGCTGGAGCTGTTTTCCCGTTCTGCCTGTCTTTTCCACCAGGTGGTCGTAAGCAATGACAGTTCTGTCTTGTAGTGTCTTGAATAGGTAATTTTCCAGACTCAGCTGTCCATACTCCTGCAGCACACGCAGTGATGAAGAAGTGTGCTATAGTTCAAGAATTGATTGCTCACACTTTGAACCATAGTTAAAGAATGTGTTTGGCCAGCAGAGTTGATTCATTGTCTCACTCTGAATTATTCTACCAGCTCCAGATTGCTTATGTTTCTCTGATAGACTCATCATTATGGCAGTTCTCCCTGGTCCTCAGTGGAATTTTCTCTCTAGTCAGTGAAAGGAGGAGTTCCCAGCTTGGCAAGATTTATCTTGATTTGGGATGTATTAGCTGGTATCACCTGAAATTCCCCTTGAGATCTTCTGGCTGTCAGTGCATCGGGGCACACTTCTTTGTTTGTTGTACTTCAATTCAATTTTGGAGTAGGACAGCAGCAGTAGCTTTTCTTTTTCTTTTCTTTTATAATGTATGGAATACAATGCAAGTCTTCATTTACCTTCCTCTTCATCTAGTGTACATCTGGATTTCTATTTGCACCTGAAGTATTTCTCTATTTTTGTTTCTTTGAGGTTCTTTGACCCATTTGGGCATAGGATTTGGATATACCACTGTACCATTTCCATAAATTTATTCTATTACAGAAGTAATACTACATGTGCCATGTATATCAAATATGGATGTGCAGGGTTGTGTGCCAAATAAAATAGTTTTTGGGGAGAAGAAAGAAACAAAGCGTGCTGTTGCATTTAGATGACTTATGGTCAGCTTTAATTAGAAAAATCAAAGAACACCAAGTAGTCTATATGCTGCTTTCTGGCTTTTGTGATCCCATGTGAGCTTATAGAACACAAGTAATTATTCATGCTATGCTGAACAACAGGAAAGTTTTCTGTAACCCACCTTGTAACACACATGAATCATGGAAAAGCTTTTTATGATTTGGCTCAGAACCTGTAAAGGGATGACTTTTAGCAAGCCTGAAAGCTTTAAGCTATTGGAGAGGGGGGATCAAAAAAATAATCTATGTATATCTTTCATCCTTACTAGAAAGTAGAAATTACAAGTGGTGCCACATATTGAAATGGTAGAGTTCAAGATCCTTAGGGCAGCGAGGAGAGCACGCAGCAAGCTCACTACCCTGGACTTCAGGAGAGCAGACTTTGGCCTCTTGAGGGACCTGCTTGGCAGGGTAACATTGGATAAAGCACTGGAGGGGAGAGGGGCCCAAGGAAGCTGGTTAGTATTCAAGGATCACCTCCTCCAAGCTCAGGAGCGGTGCATCCCAACAAAGAGGAAGTCAGGCAAAAAAGCCAGGAGGCCTGCATGGATGAACAAGGAGCTCCTGGACAAGCTCAAAAGCAAAAAGGAGGCCTACAGAGGGTGGAAGCAAGGACAGGTAGACTGGGAGGAATGCAGAGAAACTGTCCGAGTGGCCAGGAACCAGATTAGGCAAGCTAAAGCCCAGATAGAATTAAATGTGGCCAGGGACATCAAGGGCAACGAGAAAAACTTCTATAAGTATGTCAGAGATAAAGGGAAGACTAGGGAAGATGTGGGCCCTCTCCGGAAGAAGACCAAGCTGCGTGGAGGGGCTGACACGCTGGAGGGAAGGGATGCCATCCAGAGGGACCTGGACAGGCTTGAGAGGTGGGTCCGTGCAAACCTCATGAAGTTCAACCAGGCCAAGTGCAAGGTCCTGCACATGGGTCATGGCAATCCCAAGCACAAATACAGGTTGGGCGGAGAATAGATTGAGGGCAGCCCTGAGGAGAAGGACTTGGGGGTGTTGGTGGACGAGAAACTCAACATGAGCCGGCAATCTGCGCCCGCAGCACAGAAATCCAACTGCATACTGGGCCGCATCAAAAGAAGCGTGGCCAGCAGGTCAAGGGAGGTGATTCTGCCCCTCTAATCCGCTCTGGTGAGACCTCACCTGGAGTACTGTGTCCAGCCCTGGAGCCCTCAGCACAGGAAGGACATGGACCTGTTGGAATGGATCCAGAGGAGGGCCACAAAAATCATCAGAGGGCTGGAGCACCTCTCCTATGAGGACAGGCTGAGAGAGTTGGGGTTGTTCAGCCTGGAGAAGAGAAGGCTCCGGGGAGACCTTATAGCAGCCTTCCAGTACCTAAAGGGGGCCTACAAGAAAGATGGGGAGGGACTCTTTATCAGGGAGTGGAGCGATAGGACGAGGGGTAATGGTTTTAAACTGAAAGATGGGAGATTTAGATTAGATACTAGGAAGAAATTCTTTACTGTGAGGGTGGTGAGGCAGTGGAACAGGTTGCCCAGAGGAGTTGTGGATGTTCCTTCCCTGGAAGTGTTCAAGGTGAGTTTGGATGGGGCTTTGAGCAACCTGGTCTAGTGGGAGGTGTCCCTGCCCATGGCAGGGGGGTTGGAACTAGATGATCTTTAAGGTCCCTTCCAACCCAAACCATTCTATGATTATCGTGTAGGGCAACATGTCAGAAGTGTTTGAGAAGGGAAAAAGAATAATTCAGATTCTTCTGAAAGCGGGTTTCACCATAAAGAAAAGCAAGGTCAGAAGACCTGTGCAGGAGATTCAGTTCTTAGAAATAAAATGGCAGGATGGACGTCATCATGTACCTATGTATGTGGTCAACAAGATAGCAATTATGTCTGCACCAGCTAACAAGAAGGAAACACAAGATTTCCTAGGCCTCGTGGAATTCTGAAGAATGCTTATTCCAGGTTATAGTCAGCTTGTGAGCCCTCTCTATCGAGTAACCTGAAAGAAGAACTATTTTGAGCAGGGCCTTGAGCAACAACAGATCAAACAGGAGATAGATCATGCGGTAGCTCTTGGGCCTGTCCGGACAGGACCAGCTGTCCAAAATGTATTCTACACTGCAGCTGGGGAGCATGGTCTCACCTGCAGCCTCTGACAGAAAACATCAGGAGAAACCTGAAGTCAACCATTAGGGTTTTGGAGCCGGGGGTATCAAGGATCAGAAGCCCACTACACCCCAACTGAAAAAGAGATACTAGGAGCATATGAGGGGGTTCAAGCCGCTTCAGAAGTTGTTGGTACAGAAGCACAGCTCCTCTTGGTACCACGACTGCCTGTGCTACACTGGATTTTCAAAGGAAACATCCCCTCTACACATCATGCAACCAGCACTACATGGAGTAAGTGGGTATCGTTGATTACGCAACGAGCTTGACTGGGGAAACCCAACCGCCCAGGAATCCTGGAAGAGAACATGGACTGGTCAGAAGGCAGAGATTTTGGAGCATCGCCTGAAGAGGTGACTCGTGCCCAAGAGGCACCACCATGTAATGAGTTATCAGAAGATGAAAGGCGTTACGCTTTGGATCCTGCCACGTGGTAGGAAATCGTCGGAAGTGGAAAGCTGCTGTGTGCAGTCCCATGTGACAAGCCATTGACACCACTGAAGGAGAAGGTGAGTCAAGTCAGTTTGCAGAAGAGAAAGCCATCCAACTAGCCCTAGATTGCTGAACGAGAAAAGTGGCCAGTACTCTGTCTCTATACTGACTCCTGGATGGTGGCTACAGCAGTGGAAGAAGACCAATTGGCAGCGCAGGGGTAAACCCATCTGGGCTGCTGTATTGTGGCAAGATATTGCTGCCCGGGTAGAAAACATCGCTCTAAAGGTACATCATGTAGATGCTCACATGCCCAAAAGCCGTGCCACTGTAAAATATCAAAACAATGAACAGGTAGACAAAGCTGTCAAAACTGAAGTAGCTCAGGTGGACCTGGACTGGGAGAGTAAGAGTAAGCTATTTGTAGCTCGATGGGCCCATGAAACATTGGGACATCTAGGGAGAGATGCAACATACATATGGGCTCGTGATCAAGGGATGGACCTGACCATGGAGGCCATCACACAGGTCACTTATGAATGTGAAACATGCTGCAATCAACCGAACCACATGAGTAAAATCTCCCTGGAACAGAGGGCGGTTTTCAATATGGCAAGGTGTAGCAAATTGACTATATTGGACTACTGCCACAAACACGCCAAGGCAAGCGCTACATAGTCACCATGGTGGAAGCAACTACCGGTTGGCTAGAAACATACCCCGTAAACCATGCCACTGCCCGAAACACCACCCTGGGCCTTGAAGGCAAATTTTGTGGTGACATGGTACCCCAGAAAGAATTTAATTGGATAATGGGACTCATTTCCGAAATAACCTCATAAACTCCTGGGCAAAGAAACATGGCATTGAGTGGGTATATCACATTCCCTATCACCCAAAAGCCTCTGGAAGGACTGAGAGATATAATGAACTGTTAAAGACTATGTTGAGAGCATTGGGAAATGGGGCATGGGAAGCACTGGGATACAAATTTAGCAGAAGCCACTTGGCTGGTTAACACCAAAGGATCTACTCACCGTCCTAGTCCTGCCCAAACAAAACCCCTACATACTATGGGAAGAGATAAGGTCCCTGTAGTGCACATAGGGAAGTGGCTGGGGAAGGCGGTCTGGATTGCTCCTCCCATGGGAAAAGACAAACCCATTCATGGGATTGTCTTTGTTCACGTTCAAGGACCTGGGTGTACTTGGTGGGTAATACGGAAGGATGGGAAGACCCAGTGTGTGCCTCAAGGAGATTTAACCTTGGAGAAAAAATAATCTGTAATGTGAGTTGTATGCAGAAGGAATGACCTGAACCAACAAAGAGCGAATTTCACAAGGAACCAGACGAGTATAATGACGACCCAAACCAAGCCAGTACCCAACAATCAAAAATACTGCTTCTCCTGTCCTGAGCGCCCATCTTGATGGATGGGGTCCAAGTCATAGCCTGTTCTTGTGAACATCTGGAGGAAGCTCACAGAATGTGAGAGTAATATCTGTCTGTTAAAGGACAGGGGACAGTAGTTAATGAGAATGTATAAATACGTATGTTGGATATAAAGATGGTTTAAGTATGTAGTTTAAGTTGTAAGTGTTGATAAGAAGGGATTTCAGTAATGAGAATTAAATACAATGGAATGGTTAGAATGTATATATATATATGTAAGAATATATATATATGTATTAAATTATGTGGGACCTGAGCATGACGCAAATGGTATGAAATAAGGGGTGGCGATTGTATTGGGTCTGGCTGAGGTGGAGTTAATTTTCCGCATAGCAGCCCTCATAGTGCTGTGCTTTGTATTGGTAGCTAGAAAGGCATTGATAACACACCAGTGTTTTCGCTACTGCTGAGCAGTGCTCACACAACATCAAGGCTGTCTCTCCAACATTCTCCCCCACCCCACCCCCAAAGGCCAGTAGGCTGGGGGTGGACAAGATCTTGGGAGGGGACATAGCCAGGACAGCTGACCCAAACTGACCAAAGGGATATTCCATACCATAAGACATCTGCTCAGCAATAAAAGCTAAGAGAAAGGAGAAGGAAGGGGGGCATTTGTTTTTTATGACGTTTGTCTTCCAGAGCAACCTCTAAGCGTGCTGAAGCCCTGCTTCCCGGGAAGTGGCTGGACATTGCCTGCTGATGGGAAGCAGAGAATAAATCTTTTGTTTTCCTTTGCTTCCACATGCGGCCTTGGCTTTTGCTTTATTAAACTGCCTTTATTTTGACCCACAAGTTGTTTTTCCATCTTATTTTCTCCCCACCGTCCTGCTGAGGAGGGGAGTGATAGAGCAGCTTGGTGGGCACCTGGTGTCTAGCCAAAGTCAACCCATCGCAATGTGAATTTCAGCACTAGTTTTCTTCTTAAAGGCAACAAAAAATATGAGAACAGGAGTGCAGTGTCCATCTAGCACAATAAAACTAGAGTCCTTTAAAGTAGTTCATTGTAAGAGGACACAACCAAGCTTAGAAGTCTCATATTTTACTCTTGTCCAGAAACAAGAATCAAAATGAACTATTAAGCCATGGTCTAAATTTTCAAAGATTTTTCAGCTGGGGACATTATGCAGCCTTAAATGGTAAAAACAGTAAGTTCTATCCTAATAAAAATCCTAAGAAAAATAATCTTCTACAAATAAGACAAAGTTCCAACAGACCATAAATTGATTTACAAACGTTCACATCAGAAAAGAGACACTGAAAGCAATAAGCACAGTGTTAAACAGTATCAAACAAGGTAAATATTTTTGCACTAAATGTACACATGAAGTCCACTGTAAAAACATTAAAAACTACTTAGACTTCCAGGCACACTGAAGTATTTTAAAGACAAATATATCATGATTCTTCTTCCTGCTGTCTACTGCTTTTCTCTTCTGTTAAGCCTTACACTCCAGCTTAATAGCAACATATTTTCTATTCCAATCAACCATACTATTCAGTGGCATTTCCTAGAAAAAAATCTTCTTGTGTGTCAGAAATACAGAAGAAAATCCTTCAGGGATAGCTTGATATACCACAGATTCTAGCTGAAATAATACTGAAGCAAGAAAGCAAGCATTATGGTATTGCACTATTACACAATCATGCGTGTTTCGTTGGGAAAAGAAAAGCAGCTCATATGTGGAATTTTAGAAGAGTGAAGTCCTTCTCATAATTTTCTGGTTAAAAATCATTTGGTGGTACCCAACCAGACAAAAATGGTGACAAAAAAGTTATCCTGCAAGTGCCACACAAAATTCCATTAAGGCTAAACAAAAACATTCTTTCATTGAAGAATTACTGATCTTCTATCGACAATTAAACACTCCATTAAATCAAACTACACATAACAAAAGTGTGTGAATTTTCAGTGCAACTCTTTTATCAA
The DNA here is from genome assembly GCF_028500815.1 of Rissa tridactyla. Taxonomy (NCBI): domain Eukaryota; kingdom Metazoa; phylum Chordata; class Aves; order Charadriiformes; family Laridae; genus Rissa; species Rissa tridactyla. Next base: position 17,870,908 of record NC_071496.1, read on the forward strand.
TGTTCTCATACAATTCTGTGCTGCCCACATTTTCAGGAATTAGACCTGCAAGTTTCTCCATTTTTACACATGTTCAAAGAATTTAACATTATTAGACCATCACAAATGACTTAAGATTTTTGGCAGGCAATCTGCTGTAATAGCTTTTAATTTCCCTTAAGTGCCTATTGTGGATGACTTATTTTAACAAGAATTAACACTACTTTGTGGCTCAAATAAAAAAATCTAAACTCTTAACTCCTTTGTCCTTCACTTGGCATGTTAGCGATGCAATGTTATATACATGGTATTTTCTTAAGGTAAATTAAGACGTATGACATCTTCCACAATGGACATTCTTTTGATCTGAACTGTAAACTCCTCCTAAAGCAGAGTAAGACCATCTCCATATGCTTGGTCTGTGTACTTTGTATGTCTTGGTCGGCAGAGTAAGAACTCCAGAAAATTTTGAAATAAATTCTTTGCCAGTGACAGTAGGGTTAAAAGACAAGATCTCTAACATCATTCCACAAATTCTTAACTATATTTAAGAAGTCATACCAGTCCTATCCTGTATTCCAAATATCTGCAATATTTATTAGCTTCTGCATAAGGTTGCATGGATTTGTTTTTAGAGAATTTTATGTCATCGTTTTTGCCCTTTGCATTGGATTTGTGTGGCAAGATTTGGGGGGGGGGGGGGGGGGGGGGGCTACAGGGGTGGATTCTGTGAGAAGCTGCTAGAAGCTTCCCCTATGTCTAATAGAGCCAATGCCAGCCAGCTCCAACATGGACCCACTGCTGGCCGAGGCTGAGCCAATCAGCGATGGTGGTAGCACCTCTGTGATAACATATTTAAAAAGGGGAAAAAGTTGCTGCGCAACTGCAGCCAGAGAGAGGAGTGAGAATGTGAAACAAACAACTCTGCAGATACCAAGATCAGTGAAGAAGGAGGGGGAGGAGGTGCTCCAGGCATCAGAGCAGAGATTCCCCTGCAGCCCACGGTGAAGACCATGGTGAGTCAGGCTGTCCCCCTGCAGCCCATGGAGGTTAACGGTGGAGCAGATATCCACATGCAGCCAGTGGAGGACCCTACGCATGAGCACATGGATGTGCGTGAAGGAGGCTGTGACCCTGTGGGAAGCCTGTGCTGGAGCCAGGCTTCTTGCAGTGCCTGTGGCCCCATGGGGAGAGGAGCCCATGGTGGAGCAGGTTTGCTGTCAGGACCTGTGACCCCATGGGGGACCCATGCTGGAGCAGTCTGTTCCTGAAGGACTGCACCCTGTGGAAGGGACCCACGATGGAGCAGTTCCTGAAGAACTGCAGCCCGTGGGAAGGACTCACATTGGAGAAGTTTGTGGAATACTGTCTCCCATGGGTGGGACCCCACACTGGAGCAGGGGAAGAGTGTGAGGAGTCCTCCCCCTGAGGAGGAAGGAGCAGCAGAGACAATGTGTGATGAACTGACTGCAACCCCTGTTCCCTGTGTTGCTGGGGGAGAGGAGGTAGAGAAAATCAGGAGTGAAATTGAGCCCAGGAAAAAGGGAGAGGTGGGGGGAAGGTGTTTTAAGATTTAGTTTTTATTTCTCATTGTTCTACTCTGATATGATTGGTAATAAATGAAATTAATTTTCCCCAAGTCGAGTCTGTTTTGCTTGTGATGGTAATTGCTGGGTTATCTCCCTGTCCTCATCTTGACCCACGAGCTTTTTGTTGTATATTCTCTCCCCTGTCCAGCTGAGGAGGGGGAGTGATAGAGCAGCTTGGTGGGCACTCACCATTCAGCCAAGGTCAACCCACCACACCCCCCTTATGTTAGTTTTCTGATGGAGCATGTCATGGTTTTGGCCAAATTGGCCAATGGCCGGCGACAGATGCTCTCCCCCCAGCCTCTCGCTCCAAGGAGAGGAGGAGGAGAGATAAAGAGATATTTATGAGTTTAGAAGAAACTAGACTACTTTAATGAAATATTAATAATAAAATAAAAAGGAAAATAATGAAATAGATACAGTATATACAAAACCGTATTAAGCTCCCAGGATGACGTCACCGGCAGGCACTGGGGAAGTCCCAGACTGGACACAGCGACAGGTGGGAACTGGGTTCCACAGCTGGAGTCAGGAACACACGGATCGGGATCAAAGGCAGATGAACAGACAGGGTCCTCCTCAGACGTCAGCCATTGAAGAGAGAGAGTTGACCCTTTGATCCCTCAGCTTTTATACTGAGCATGGGGCAGATGGGATGGAATACCCCTGTTGGTCAATTTTGGGTCACCTGTCCTGTCCGCTCCTCCCCGCAGGTGGGACCCCTCTACGCTTTTCCGCTTCCGACCCTCCAACGGGGCAAATAACGAAATTAGCTGACCTTGGTTGTTATAGCAATAAGTAGAAGCAAGAGCCTTTCTGCATACCATTCCTTGGCACAAACTGTTTTATCACTCTGAACGAACTGTTTTAGACACAACATGCTGTTAATTTCAGAGAGTTAGAAGAGGCCTAGCTAAGAAATAAAATTATTGAACAGAAAGTTGGTTCTGTTTTACCTCAAACCAGGGCAGAGCAGCAGAGACAATGTATGATGAACTGACTGCAACCCCTGTTCCCCATCCCCCTGTGCTGCTGGGGGAGAGGAGGTAGAGAAAATCAGGAGTGAAGTTGAGCCCAGGAAAAAGGGAGAGGTGGGGGGAAGGTGTTTTAAGATTTAGGTTTTATTTTGTCATTATCCTACTCTGATTTGCTTGGTAATATATTAAATTAATTTTCCCCAAGTTGGGTCTGTTTTGCCTGTGGTGAGAATTGGTGAAAGATCTCTCCCTGTCCTTATCCTGACCCACAAGCTTTTCATTATATTTTCTCTCCCCTGTCCAGCTGAGGAGGGGGAGTGATAGAATGGCTTGGTGGACACCTGGCGTCCAGCCAAGGTTAACCCACCACACCATTATAAATTGATACTGAAAACAAATATTGGCAAAGAAAGCATAGGTCCTATACTTTCTTGATTCCTCCATTGCCCATGCATAGGAAAAAATACTGCTCTAACACTGCAAAATCCTCCCCTTCCAATACAGACAAGAGATTTCAAAAATGAATGAGCAAAATCTTATATTTTCTGTTCTGTCACAGGGAACAATCTCAGTTTACACTTTTCAAACCATGTTTTCCCCTCAAAAAGATACTGAAATAATGAACCTGCATTTTTCATCCACTTTACGTTTTTTATCACGTGGCAGAAATTTCAGTCATACCCCTTAGCATTTTGTAGTCTCTGGCTTAGGTATTCTCCATGTCATGAATCTTATTCTTCAGCATGCAACTTTGCCAATTCTCAACACATGGAACTTGGGACCTGTAGCAGGGAAGAAAGTTACACTCAGAAACCTGAATATCTAAAAGTTTTAGAGATGCTCAACATCACGAGGGTGAAGTCTCCTGGAGCTTTTCAGAGGCTTTCCACACATCATCTAGAGATTTACTTTTCTCTCTACCAGCTGAGCCAATATTCAAATAATTTCTTATTACAGAATTAATTCATAAGTCTGTAGGAAGATATTTTAGAACACTTCAGCAAGGTCCAATTGTTTTTCTGTACTTATATATAGCCTAATAACACAGGAAATCACGCTTAATTCACTTCAGTCAATGCTTCCATCTGAACACTCAAAGAAGTGTTCCAAAATCAAAAAGCCACTATTCCCCCATTGTGCTTATCCTACTGTCACATTATGCCATGTTAAGCTGTACCACATGGTAAAGGCCAAGTTTCCATTTTCAGTATCAGCACATGCCACACGTAAATGGGGCGTGTCAAAACCAACATATGAAGAAGAGAACCTTACCTGTGGTGTACCCTCATTACTTCAGGGTGGTTTGCTTGTTTGTTGTCTTTTGGGGGGTGGGGTGTCCTTTTTTTTTTTTCCTTTTTTTTTTGAAATTTCCAATTTTAGACACTGGTAGGCTACATCTTCCAAATCAGACTACTGCTGAAAGGACTTCCACACCCTGAAAACCAGAGGAGGAATTTGATTTGGTTTTTTATTTAGGAACTACTACTATTTGTAGTACTCCTGGATGCTTACATACTAAGAATAGCTAAAACCTCTTGCTGTCTTTGGCTGTCCAAGAGACTGTATCCCTTCTCCAGGAATGTGGATTCAAGCATAGCTATCCATGTATTCATCACCCCTAGGCTGAGTATCACCAAGCGCTACACCCCAGGGATGAGGCATTTCAACTGAGTCAACACGCAGCTCGCTCTGCGAAGCAGCACGTGGAGATTGCTCGCCTGTGCCAGGCTGCCTACTGGTCTGTTACCAGATTCTTTCCAAGATCTGGTGCTTGATTTCATGCTAATGAGTGGGAGTGGATCCTTTCCCCATGAATTTCTGTGATGATGGCAGTTGAGAGATAATTGATAGGGGCCAAGTCAGGGGAGGAAGGCTCATTTCCACAGCAGCTGACTTCAACAACTAAAAACTTGTGGTGGTGTCTCAACTACAAAACAATTATTAGTTCAGCAAAATTTCCTTTGCGATACCATTGTGATTATAGGAACAGTTTCAATGCCTACGATGAAAAAAATTGAAAGCACCATCTCAGAGCACTATATTGAGTTTCACTAGGCACTTGAATCACATTACTGCATATTTTGAGCACGTATGTCTGCTACATTTTTGTCTGAACAAAAAGTGTATTTACAAAGTTGCATGGAAAGCTTATGAAATACCCAACAAATGCTTCCTCACATAGAAGTAAGAGCAGGGAGGGTCCAAAAAAAAAAGAAAAAAAACCCAAAACGTGACATTTCTTTTACCCAATTCTGTTGTTTGCCAGTTGGAAAGTAGTTAATACAACAGAAGTAAAATAAATAGATAAATTGAGGCAGCGACCATTCCACAATTTAGATTCCCCATGTCTTCCCTGTTCCAGCTACTCCTAGTTTTCTGCTCTATCAGAGAACCTACTCACTTCAGTAAATAGCACTTTTTGTTAGTCAAGTCTTGTATTTAAAAATATTTTGCAGCCTTGATGCTAGATTTTTAATACTTGCTATTCATATGCAGCTCTACTCATCAAGAATGCTATTGTACCACTGCAGAAAAGCAACTACCTAAGGCACAGGCTTTAGAAAGCAATCATTGTAGATCCTGTACAATACAGCAAAAGCTCCAGTGCATCTGGACCAGGCAGAGGAAGAGAACATAATATTGTTACTTTTCAGAAGTGTGGGTTTATTGATTTAAAAATAAAACAAGTAATGTACCTTACATGGCCATAGTAGGCCCTAGACAGCTCAACTGACAATGTGGAGCTACACACAAGCAAGCGATACTTAAGCCCTTTCAGATAACGCGCAAAAAGAAAGCAAAAGGAATTAAGTGAATTCTTATTACTCCCATACGTTACATATACGCATGATGCAAGCTAGCCTAAATTAATGCAGTGAATCTTAACATGCAGGTTAGCGCTTACTTACCTAAATGGTTTTTAAATTGATTTTAATTAAGCTGCAACTCATGTATAGAATCATAGAACGTGTTGGGTTGGAAGGGACCTTTAAAGGTCATCTAATCCAACACTCCTGCAGTAAGCAGGGACTTCTTCAACTAGATCAGGTTGCTCAGAGCCTCATCAAGCCTGGCCTTAAATGTCTCCAGGGATAGGGCCTCCACACCACCTCTCTGAGCAACCTGTTCCAGTGTCTCACGTATAGACTAAACTGTAGCTCAGCATGTACCTACTATCAAAAAAACATAAGGAAACAAACCAAAAATCTATGAACAGAGCTTGAAAAGTGTGCTGGGTGAAGAACTGGCTGAAGGGCAGGGCTCAAAGGGTTGTAGCAAATGGAGCTACATCTGGCTGGCGACCAGTCACCAGCCGTGTTCCTCAGGGCTCAATTCTAGGGCCAATACTGTTTGATATATTTATCAACAATCTGGAGGCAGCAGTTGAATGCTCCATTAGCAAGTTTGCTTATGATACCAAACTGAGAGGTGCTGCTGACTCTCTTGAGGGACAGGAGGCCTTACAGAGGGATCTAGATAGATTGGAGCACTGGGCAATTTTCAATGGCATGAAATTTAACAAGACCAAATGCCAGATTCTGCACCTGGGACAGAGTAATGTCGGGCACGAGTATAAATTGGGAGAGAAGTGGCTGGAGAGCAGCCCTGCAGAAAGGGATCTGGGGGTGCTGGTTGACAGCAGGCTCAACATGAGTCAGCAGTGTGCCCTGGCAGCCAAGAGGGCAAACTGCATTCTGGGGTGCATCAAACACAGCATAACCAGCCAGACAAAAGAGGTGATTATCCCTTTGTATTCAGCATGGGTGCAGCCTCACCTTGAGTATTGTGTGCAGTTCTGGGCCCCAGAATTTAAGAAGGATGTGAAGGTCCTTGAATGCATCCAGAGGAGGGCAACAAAGCTGGTGAAGGGGCTGGAAGGCATGTCCTATGAGGAGCGGCTAAGGACTCTGGGTTTGTCTAGTTTTGAGAAAAGGAGGCTGAGGGGCGACCTCATTGCTCTCTACAGCTTCCTGAGGAGGGGAAGTGGAGAGGGAGGTGCTGATCTCTTCTGCCTGGTATCCAGTGACAGGACACGTGGGAACGGTTCAAAGCTGCACTAGGAGAGGTTTAGACTGGACATTAGGAAGCATTTCTTTACAGAGAGGGTGGCCAAACACTGGAACAGGTTTTCTAGAGAGGTGATCGATGCCCCAAGCCTGTCAGTGTTTAAGAGGAATTTGGACAGTGCTCTTAATAACATGCTTTCATTTTTGGTCAGCTCTGAAGAGGTCAGGCAGTTGGACTAGATGATCATTGTAGGTCCTTTCCAACTGAACTGTTCTATTCTAAATACAACTTATCCACTTGATAGTGATTAGAGGAAAAAATCTACCTGGAGAGCAGAAAGAATTAAGACATCTATTTTCATACAGCTGACTACTTTAACACAAATTTCAGGCTACTCTGCTATGTGAAAATAGTAGTGTATTAACATGTTGCTGTCTTCTGGTTCTGTAGGCTTTTTAGTGTCTGTGTCAATGCCCTGAAGTTTCCTATGTGAAATTAAGATGTCAGTCTCTCAACTCAGAGCCATAAATGCAACAGCATATTAAAAAAAATAATTCCACTTCCCTTTGTTACTCATAAAACCACTCTGATTTCCTACTTTCAGAACAGGAATTTATTAATGCAAATGCATCAAGCATCACATTTTTTTTCCTTATGTTTCAGACTACAATATTGCCAAAAGTGCAAATTTCTATTTGTTCAAATTTATTTTGTACTTATACTGCATGGCATACTGAATGTGCCAACTCTCAAAAAAAAAAAATACACATCACACTGCTGTCTGAGTTGCAGCCTCTGCTGAAAGAAATCTCACTTATAAAATCTAACAAGACCACAGCAGTACAAACACAGAATAATGCTCAAGACAATCTAAAGCAAGGAGGGGAGTCAGCAGAACTGCCACCTTGGACTTCCAGAGGGCAGACTTTGGTCTTTTCAGGAGCCTGGTTGACAGACTCCCTTGGGAAGCAGTCCTGAAGGGTAAAGGAGTCCAGGAAAGCTGGACCTTTTTCAAGAAGGAAGTCTTAAAGGCACAGGAGCAGGTCATCCCTATGTGCCAAAAAACAAGCTGTAGGGGAAAAAGACCAGCCTGGCTGAACAGAGAGATATGGTCACAACTAAGGGAAAAAAGGAGAGTTTATGGCCTTTGGAAGAAAGGGCAGGCCACTCAGAAAGACTACAAAGGTGTTGTGAGGCTATGTAGGGAGAATTAGAAGGGCCAAAGCCCGACTAGAACTTAACCTGGCTTTGGATGTTAAGAACAATAAAAAAAACTTTCTATAAATCCATTAGCAATAAGAGGAGGACTAAGGATAATCTACATTCTTTATTGGGGGGGGGGGGACATGACATGGGACGACATGGGGGGAACACAGTGACCAAGGATGAGGAAAAGGATGAAGTAGTACTTAATACCTTCTTTGCCTCAGTCTTTAGTAGTAGTACCAGTAGTTCCCTGAGTACCCAGACCCCTGAGCTAGAAGACAGGGATGGGGAGCAGAATGAAGTGAGGGACCTGCTACACCACTTAGACATGCACAAGGCCAGATGGGATCCACCCAAGGGTACCGAGGGAGCTGGCAGAAGTACTCACCAAGCCACTTTCCATCATTTATCAGCAGTCCTGGCTAACCGGAGAGGTCCCAGTTGACTGGCATCTAGCAAATGTGATGCCCATCCACAAGAAGGGCAGGAAGGAGGATCCGGGGAACCTCGATGCCAGGGAAGGTTATGGAGCCAATCATCCTGAGTGCCATTACACGGCACATGCAGAAAAACCAAGTGATCAGGCCCTGTCAGCATGGGTTTATGAAAGGCAGGTCCTGCTTGACAAACCTGATCTCCTTCTATGACAAGGTGATCAACTTAGTGGATGAAGGAAAGGCTGTGGATGTTGTTTACCTGGACTTCAGTAAAGCCTTTGACACCATTTCCCACAGCATTCTCATGGAGAAACTGGCTGCTCATGGCTTGGAAGGGCATACGCATCGCTGGGTAAACAACTGGCTTGATGGCTGGCCCCAAAAATTTGTGGTGAATGGAGCTAAATCCAGTTGGTGGCCAGTCACGAGTGGTGTTCCCCAGGACTCAGTATTGGGGCCAGTTCTCTCTAATATCTTTATCAATGATCTGGACGAGCGGATCAAGTGCACCTTCAGTAAATTTGCAGACAACACCAAGTTGAGCGGGAGCGTTGAACTGCTTGAGGGTAGTAAGGCTTTGCAGAGGGATCTGCACAGTCTGGATTGATGGGCCAAGGTCAATGGTATAAGGTTCAACAAGGCCAAGTGCCAGGTCCTGCACTTGGGTCACAACAACCCCATGCAGTGCTACAGGCTTGGGGAAGAGTGGCTAGAAAGCTGCCCAGTAGAAAAGGACCTGGGGGTGTTGGTCGACATCTGGCTGAATATGAGCCAGCAGTGTGCCCAGGTGGCCAAGAAGGCCAACAGCATCCTGGCCTGTATCAGGAATAGTGTGTCCAGCAGGACTAGGGAAGTGATCATCCCCCTGTACTCAGCACTGGTGAGGCTGCACCTCTGTGTTCACTTTTGGGCCCCTCACCACAAAAAAGACATTGAGGTGCCGGAGCAAGTCCAGAGAAGGGCAAAAAAGCTGGTGAGGGGTCTGGAGAACAAGTTTTATGAGGGGTGGCTGAGGGGACTGGGCTTGTTTAGCCTGGAGAAAAGGAGGCCGAGGGGAGACCTTATCCCTCTCTACAACTACCTGAAAGGGGGTTGTAGCAAGGTGGCTGTCGGTCTCTTCTCCCAAGTAACAAGTGATAGGACAAGAGGAAACAGCCTCAAGTTGTGCCAGGGGAGGTTTAGGATGGATATTAGGAAAAATTTCTTCACTGAAAGTGTTATTAAGCATTGGAACAGGCTGCCCAGGGAAGTGGTGGAATCACCATCCCATGAGGTATTTAAAAGACAGGTAGACATGGTGCTTAGAGATATGGTTTAATGGTAGTTTTGGCAGTGTTAGGTTAATGGTTGGACTAGATGATCTGAAAGGTCCCCTCCAACCTAGACAATTCTATGAAAGCAATTGAGATATCTAGATAAACATACTGGGAACTTTCTGAAGGGATACTTGCAGCTGTAAATGGAGTGAAGTCAAGAAACAATGGACAAATTGAAGCCCAAGAGATTCAGACGGGATATAAGAAAAATACTTTTTTTTCCCCATAGGAGCAGTCCAGCAGTGGAACATGTCACCCAGAGAGGCTCTGCAGTCCTTATCTTCCCCTAGGTTTTCAAGGTCAGAATTAAGCTGGATAAAGACTTGAGCAAGCTAGTCAGACCTCAGGCTGCCCCAAAAGTGGACTTTGGGGGAAAAAATGAAAGACCAAAAAAATAAAATACGACATGCACCTTTTAACCTATCTTCGACAAATTTATTTCTAATAAGCAACAAAGTTACGTGAAAGTCAGTAAGCCACATCCATTAAAGTAAGCAACATTTATATAAATACTCTATTATCTTGCTGTAGAAGTAATGATTCTTGAAAATTTAAACTAGCCATATGATATCTTATAGTCAATTGAGACAAATTAAGACAGCATGAAGAAAGAAAGTTTTTATCCCAGGTTTTCACTGTATCAAAATAAAACCAGAAGTATGCTTAGAGAAAAATCTCAGTTCTTAAACTTCAAAGAAAAATATCCAATCAAAAACCTCCAAGGCTATGTAAGGTTTTCTAATGCTCCATGAGCAAGGAATAAAAAGTAACCAAGTATAAGTTAGAGTCTTGGGATAAATCAAAAACATCTGTATTTATTGTATGTAGGTACGTTTCACAATATCTAGTTAAAACCAGAATAAAACTATAGTGAAGTTAGAATGCTTACTCAACTGTTTAAAAGCTGTATTAATATTTGTTAAGTTTATACAGAAAATTAACTGATTAATTAAAATATCTCAGTGCAACATATGCTTATTTTGATAAAATTGGAGTACGGGAAGAAAAATTGAAACCAGGAATCTCTCTCTTGTTCTACTTAAAGACGGTCAGAAAATTATATTGACACTGAGCACGAAAAGATACAATATAGAGGCAAAGTTCGACAAAGTATTTGTACCAGTAGTCATAGATAATATCCCTAAGAAAAAAAAAGAAAACCATCTCTGTGTCCTCTCCACATAAAGGAAATTAATTCTTCTTATCCTGCTGTTAAAATTTGTTTCTCTGATATCTTATATTCTTTTCAGTAAAGAACTCGCACAGAGGGAAAGTTGTGTAACAAAGATGTTCAGAACACATAAATCACAGAAATCCACCCAATAAACAAAGATTATGTCATCACAATGTCTGACCATGGACTAGCTGATTTTTCCAATATTCAGTGGTACACTGCTGCTGCATAGCAGAGAGGCTGTGAGCCCCAAATACAATGAAAAGGGAGCACACGTATTTTGTGGGGACAGTAAACTGCCTCTGCTGGAGAACCAGTTCTGATTTCATGGAGCTGATTCTTGTCAATTAATATTTACATATTTACTTTTTATTTACATATTTACCAGACATATTTACTTTCTTCCAACGTCACAAAGCTCCTTCAAGCAGGAAAAATAGCAAGAGCAGAGAATAAAACTGTCAATAAAATGGCTTTATATTTGATCCAATTCTTGTTCTTATTCATTATCAGTAATAATTATTCTCATTCCTAGCAGATAGGGGAGAGACTTTTCAAAGCACATACCAGAGAGACTTGCAAATTAATTCAAGGATTTTGTAAAATTTTTTCTTCATTAAGTGGTAGCGTTCTCCAGATATAGAGTTTACTATAACATCTGATCCTTTCATCATCCCATTACTCCCTTTACTTTTCTTGAAATATTCTTATAACAAGGAAACATTTTCAAAACACACTCTGGCATGTTCAAGCCCAAAGCTCACCACTGCAATTCAGCTATCTGAAATTTACACCTCTTATTTCCATTGTCAAATGTATCAGCATATCCAGCTTAATTTAAAATTTCCCCAACTCTCCTGCTTAGCATTCCCACTGCAACACAAATTACTGATGCCCTAAATAAAAACAAAACCACCCCTACTCACTCCCCCAAACCTCACCACATTTGGCTTATTTTAAATATGCTCTCCTCAAAATCATCTCTCCCCTGGTCAATCATCAGTGGTTCTTGCGTTGTATAGTAGCTATGACCCCTACATTTGAGGTGGCATGATCAAAGGAGCCCTGGCCAGATTTGGAAAACGTTTCCACTGAGAATAGACATACTGCCTATCAAAAGGTTATTCCCACTGCGTATAGGGAGCAGCTCATATTACTCCAGTGTAACATGAAAGCACGAACTCTAGCTGTAGTAATTCACATATGTGTTTTTCTTTCCAAAAAGGGCATATGAGAGACACTGACTGGAACAGGACATCCATATTATTATTTGAAGGGAGGGGATGGATGGGCAAGGGAAAGCTTCCTTAATCAATCCAGCTATAGGAATCAGCCTCCTAAAAAAATACTTCAAAAATTCTGCCTCTTCCAATAGCAATTGCTTCTCTTCAGTTGCTTTCTTCCCTTTAGTTAAAAATTTATATATGCAAATATACATCCACATGTAGATAATCGCACACATACACATGATCAGACTTTACACTCTGAGGAAGACAAAATAACTTTGGAGGCATAAATCTTAATGTCAGTGACAGGAAGGCTTTGGTGAACCATTACCGTAAATCTGACAAACGCTGATTTGATGGGTGGCTGTATCTGTCAGCTGCAAGACCAGTCTAGACAGCCTATTGAGAAAGCCTAAAACACAACTGTTTGTTCCCTCTAACACCATCTGGATATGGCAATAAGAGCCGACCCAGTGCCATTCACACATGGATCAAAGCACATGCTAATGCCATCATGAAGTCATACACATAAAAAATTTAATCTGAGAACTCTATGCAATTTTCTTAAGTCCTCAGTCAAGAAATCTCAGGCTTGGTGCAATTCAAGCTAAGTGCATGAAGAGAGGGGAAGAGGGTGGAAAAAAAGAAGAGAATATCTAATGAGCTTAGTCTTCCTAAGGAATGTTAGGCCACCCATTGTATTGGAAAAGGCTCATGTCACACTTCAGTCATGGCACCCATCAGGGTGCCCCTTTACAAAAATTGATCTGGAGGCTTTTGTAATTACCTGTTTCAAACAGAAAGAGTGCCCAGAAATAAGAGGTGGTTTCCAAGGTGTAAATCTTGCATTTCCTTATTTAAGACCAAGCTGGCAGAATTTGCAGTATTGCAGACAACATTAAAAACCCCTCTCTCTGTGGGACTAGATCTGTGGCACTAGATCAAAGCACCAAGGGCCCCCTATTGAACTTTTCTAAATATTACAAACATAAGAGCAAGTCTGGTTATGCAGAAACTAAAAGTAAAGCCAATTATTTTTTTTCTGCCTCCAAAAAACAACATGGCTTTCCATGATACAGCTTAAAAATTTACAAAAAATACTATATAGCTATACTGCAAATTTTAAATTGACAAAGCTTCATCCACTCCATAAATAAATAAATAAAAGATTACTGGGGTTTTTTCTGCATAGCTCACTTCCAACAATTTCTGGGGTACTTTTTAAACTACTGCCCTTCAAGAGATCTCCTGTTTAACTTTGTTGTCTTCTTATGATTCAATTTGTAAAAGTTTATGGCAAGCAGTCTTTAGTCTTTCTGAAAAATAAATATAGTATGAAGCCAGTTTGCTGATACTGAAGATCTATCAAGACAGAAAGTAAAGGCAGGTTTTAATAACCATTTTGATACAAGCTCCATCTTTAAAAATTTACACCCTATCATTTAAGTATTTTTCTCTAGTTTTTTCAAAGCAATCTAACTACTCATATGAAAATATTTCTTATAGAAAACATTAGGGCAAGATCACAATCCTAGCTCCTTAAATACTTTTCTTTGTAAATTCAAAAATGACAAGTGGCAAAATTTATTTCTGCCACCATGAGCAGTTCAATGCAAGTTAAAGAACTATTAAAACTGCATTTTAAACATTTATAGTCTGATGTTAGTAATTTCCATATTCACAAAAAACAGAACTAGCAAATCAACAAGAATAGCCTGTCATAAAATACTGCATCTCTAATGTAATGTTTTTTAAAATTACCGTAGAAATACAAACTTCTTAGTTCCTTTACAGAACCTGCAAAAATCCTGTAAATCTACACACACACCCCAAAAAAATAAATCACTGGAACTAAATTTCCAAACACAAATAATTAGGACCTCATGACAGTCTACAACTTCCTCAAGGGGGGCAGCGGAGGGGGAAGTGCTGGCCTCCCCTCTCTGGTGACCAGTGATAGGACACAGGGAAATGGAATGAAGCTGCATCAGGGGAATTTAGATTAGACATTAGGAAAAGGTTCTTCGCTGAGAGGGTGGTCAGTCACTGAAACAGGCTCCCCAGGGAAGTGGTCACAGCCCCAAGCCTGTTCAAGGAGTATCTGGATGATGCTCTTAGTCATATGGTTTAGTTGGTAGTCCTGCGAGGAGCAGGGAGTTGGACTTGATCATCCTTATGGGCCCCTTCCAACTTGAGATATTCTACGATTCTAATAAAACTTTCAGTCTAACTTGAAAAAATATATGCTTGTAAGAATACAGATCTAAGTTCTTTACAAGTCTTTTAATAAAATCATTAGAAGAGAAACAAGTTCAGACCATTAGAGAGATGAAATATTCTGAGAAACTTTCTGCTAACATGCCATCAGAAGGGACAATTCTAATAACTTTTTTTAGTGATATAGATCAAATACAATTTCATTTTCTTCTAGAGGATTAATATCCCAGCCAAAAAAAAAAAAAAAAGACAACAGAGAAAACTTATTTTTGCAATCAGATGACTCTTCAGGAAGAAAAGGGGAGAGGAGAGAGAAAGAAGTGATCAAGTAGTCTTTCCATTCAAAGTGTGTTCATGGATAAACAGAAAGAAATCTCCGGTACTAGAAAAGCCAGGAGGGACTGGCCCTGACTTAAGACTCAAAAGACTGATAAACTATGAGTCATCAAGTTTTCAGACTGTAAAGATCTTTCAATATGAGGAAGTGGGAGATTTACAGGAATGAACTGTGCATCACAAACCAACAGTTGTTTCTGCAGAAAGCAAGTAATTCCCCTAGAGGAAAAAAGTTAGGAATGTACACATTGCAGTGACTTCTCATTGCATTTAAAATAGCATTAAGTGGAATTATACTAGCATCAGGCTCTTATGTCTGAATCGCATACAAAACAGATAACCAAAGAATACATATGCACTTAGTATCTATTTATAAATAAAAAGCTATAACATCCTGTCCCCTCCAAGTTTTGACATGGATAATCATCTTTAGAAAACTAACCTAATTCTAGATGGAACAATATTTAACCTAACTATTAAAATCTTTCAGCAGCAGACATTTAGCGAAGGGCATGTTACACAAGATTTAAAATTTCTGATAATGTCCCTTTCAAGTACTGCAACAGGACAGCACTGCCATCTACTGTTCACTGCCGCAGCAGAAGCTTTTCACAATCATAGAATCACAGAATTGGTTTGGTTGGAAGAGGATCATCAAGTCCAACCGTAAACCTAACACTGCCAAATTACCACTAAACTATGTCCCTCAGCACTACATCTTTTAAATACCTCCCTGGGCAGCCTGTTCCAATGCTTGCTAACCCTTACAATGTAAAGATTTTTCCTAATATACAATCTAAACCTCCCCTGGCACAACTTGAGGCCGTTTCCTCTTGTCCTATCGCCTGTCACTTGGGAGAAGAGACCAACCCCCACCTCGCTGCAACTTCCTTTCAGGTAGTTGTAGAGAGCGATAAGGTCTCCCCTCCTGGTTTATAACACAGAAGCCCAATCTTTTCAAACACTGAGAAACACCTCTTTCAGGACACCAATGCACAACAGGCCTAAGCGGAAAAGCAAACCTTTCCATGGAGGTAACGGAATCTCCTCTTGGACAGAGCAGGAGAGAAAGCTTCCTGCTTACCTGGGTCTGTCACAGGGACTGCAAAACATACAGATGCAAAAATCACTTCTGCAAGAGGAAGAAGAAAAAAAAAAGGAGGGAGAGGGGGAATAGGAACACCATCCTGTCATTTTCCCTTTCCCTCCTTGCTCCAGCCATGAAGCCAGCAGCAGGAGCTGGTTAAGGAAAGGCAAGAGATCTGCAGGTGTTTAAGTGATAAACTTGCAATTCCTGCTGCCACTTAGAGGCCACAGCACATTCCTTTGTCCCTGCAGCCAAACAGAAGTGAGGAAGTGGTCAAGGCCAGGTTGGATGGGACTTCGAGCAACCTGGTCTAGTGGAAGGTGTCCCTGACCATGGCAGGGGGGGTTGGAACTAGATGATCTTTAAGGTCCCTTCCAACTCTAACCATTCTATGATTCTATGAAGCATTTTGATCTTCCGCTACTGTGTGCCAAATGGAGTAAGCCTGAAGGACAGAAAATGACTACCAAAAGATGGACCATAGTGACTTCAGTGAACTTCATCTGGCTGTCCACTTCAGAAAGCTTTTTATAAACATTAAATTCTGGCTGAGGTGGAGTTAATTTTCCGCATAGCAGCCCTCATAGTGCTGTGCTTTGTATTGGTAGCTAGAAAGGCATTGATAACACACCAGTGTTTTCGCTACTGCTGAGCAGTGCTCACACAACATCAAGGCTGTCTCTCCAACATTCTCCCCCACCCCACCCCCAAAGGCCAGTAGGCTGGGGGTGGACAAGATCTTGGGAGGGGACATAGCCAGGACAGCTGACCCAAACTGACCAAAGGGATATTCCATACCATAAGACATCTGCTCAGCAATAAAAGCTAAGAGAAAGGAGAAGGAAGGGGGGCATTTGTTTTTTATGACGTTTGTCTTCCAGAGCAACCTCTAAGCATGCTGAAGCCCTGCTTCCCGGGAAGTGGCTGGACATTGCCTGCTGATGGGAAGCAGAGAATAAATCTTTTGTTTTCCTTTGCTTCCACATGCGGCCTTGGCTTTTGCTTTATTAAACTGCCTTTATCTTGACCCACAAGTTGTTTTTCCATCTTATTTTCTCCCCACCGTCCTGCTGAGGAGGGGAGTGATAGAGCAGCTTGGTGGGCACCTGGAGGCCAGCCAGGTCAACCCACCACAAACAGTAATAGCTTTTATCTACTCCATTTTGATAATAAAAGTAATAAACTATACATTTTTCATTTAGATCCAAAAATAGTCTGTGTGCATGCAAACAGGTCTGCCAAGTCTGTACTAACTCAGGAATTAAAATGGCGTCTGTAGATGACCATTACCAGGTAGCAGTTTAGACAGCTTTTATTCAAACCAATACACGAGAGAATATTCACCTTAAATGCGGTAAGCTTGAAAGGAAGGACTGTTACCAAATTGTCATTCAGAAATAAGACAAGATCAATTCCTGCTAAAAACACATTTCTTTTTCCAGATGGGAGCTTATTATAGGGAAACCTCACAATTGAGAAAACATTTCAGAGAAGAATGTGTATACGCACCCACACTGGAAAAGATTGTTAAGCTAGTGAAGGCAAGCTTATTTCTCTAAAGCAATCCCTTCTCCTCTCAGGAGATAAATCTTATGCAAACAATATTTGCTAGCAATGAAAACATAAGATTTCAACAGCTTTCTAGTTTGTTATGCTATTTAATACCAAGTTTGTACCAAGCACAGTGTGGGAATAAAAAAAAAATAATTACTGAAAAACACACAGTTATTTGCAGTGGTCAATTTCAGTACAGTTTAGTTAGAAAAGCCTGGAATGATTCTGAAGTACAGGAGGCCTTTAAGAGTCTTGGAGATTTTCTCATAAACCAAACAGGTATAAACAAAAGAGACTCTTAAATATGAGATAAATTTGAGGTTAAAGTGAGCCAGCATGGATAAAAACAAAACCAACCAAAAAACCACATACTTTATCTGGCATGAAACTCTCAGCAAGTCACAACACAAGTGTTGTCAGTCCTCTCCATGTAGTAAAACGAAAGAGATGGGGCTACATAGACAATATAGTATTCTAAGAAAATTCCCCCTGATAATTCAGTTTACATTTAATAACTTGCATATAAAAATTGTATAAACCACACTTTTTCCATCACAAAGCTTAAATATGTTACCTGAAGCAGATTATCATCAGGTTGAAATTAAGTTATCATATTTGAGATAGCAGATTGCAGAGAGAAGACACATGCTTCTACCTTGCACTGCTTTATTTCACTATTTAGGGATTATTTAGCACACATTAATGCCACAGAACTTTCTTCAGTTCCCACGTGTAGCATACAATTTCAGCCTGTAGTAAGTGACAAATACCATACTCAACTGAAAAGACTGAGACTAATTCCTGATCTGGAAAAACCCAAACAGTAATGCCCAGAAGTATGATAATGGACATCTGAGAACAAAATTTGGCACATATTCCTTACAAAATTTGTCTTGATGACTGATGATAAAGGACTCCTAGACACAACAGTCCAGTCCAAGACAAGGTTCCTCCTTTGAGTGTGAAACCAAAATGAAAGATAGAAAAGCTTATGATAATTTCTCAGTAATTTATACTGAACCAGGTGATGCAAAGTTGGCACTGGAATACCGCCTTGGTTAACATCCTGATTTAGACCAGATGCTTCTAAGTCTAATACCTGAAGCACATCAACTTCATATGAACAAGGAAAAAAGCCTTTAACATGCAGGCAAGAAGTATTTGGAAGTGCCAGAAGTACAAGAGCGCTCAGGGAAGCCTCATGAAGACTGATCCACTTTTGTACAAGAGTAACAGTACAAACAATTAAGAAAATCCCACGGATACTGTGGGAAAGCAATGGAAGATCGGCAAGGAGGACTGTAAATACGCTCAAGGGACTCACACCTGGGGTACTGGGAAACACATATATCACACTAATTGTTATTCAGTCTCGGGTGCTTGCAAGAAAAACACTTGCACTTAGATAACAGAAGTCTGTGATGGGCTCAGGGACACCTTATCTAGCCGCTTGAGAATCCTGGCCTGTTGTGGAAGAAGATCAAAGCACAGTGGGAAAACTATGCCTGTTTCAACCCTTTAAATACCAGTGAGAACAGGGAGTCCGCGCACCGCACACTCTTGCTAACAAAGACTCTCTCGCTGCCAAGGACTCTTGCTAACAAGAGTGCTCTCTCGCGCCACGGTGCCCGCGATCCCTGCCTGCGTGCCTCTGCCCAGGTGTTGCTTTGGAGATTCCTGGTCTGTGAGGTATCGAGATTAAACTTGTTCTTTGCTTTCCATCCGTGGTTTGTGGTTGTTCCTGCATCCTGCCTGTATCAGCTCACACAGATACTCAAAATAATTTTATGGAGAAAGGCTTCTGTTGTTAGAAGTTATAGCAATTAAATAAAGGTTATCAGAAAAACACAGGGCCAGAATGGATACAGAAGAGATTAGAGAGTCCTGTAGCTCAGTCAACGAGGTGTGAAAGAACAGCAAGATCTGAAACATCCCAAACCTGTAAGACAAGCAAAACCAATGCTTCCCTTTTGCTGGCACTACTGCTCACATAAGCAATTCAGGAATCATATGAGCAGAAAAATAACTGTACTAACAGAAGTGATCATTTTCTGGGCTTAAATCTTTAGATCAATTTAGCTCTAGCATCAAAACTTCACTGAGTTACAGTATTCCACCTTTGGCATTTTAATTTTCCTCTGTTTCTGGGACAGCAGGTAGAAGAAAAAAATGATAAAGCAACAGGTGGGAAGAACCCAGAAGATCTAGACAGTACAAAGGAATAAGGCTTGTGGAAATGCAACCTGATGTTGCTAAGTCAAGACTTAACTCAGCAGATGAATGAATTCTCTAAGGCCTCCACTGGAGGAAATTTTATAATCTCTCAGAATAGGTCTCAAGACTTCACTATTCACTTTCATAGAAACCAAAGTTTTTCTATTAATAAACATTTTTTTCAGTACATTGTCCATTAGGAGCAGGACAAATGAACAGAACACCCTTGATCCTTTGTATTAGCTGCCTTTTCGCTACTTTCTACAAAAACCCGAGAACTAGCCTCACCATGCATTACCTTCTATAAATGTTGAGAACAATACTAATTCATCAAACTTCAGTACCATGCTGCAAAATAGGCTAAATGACAGAACTTGCAGTGCTGCTATAAACAAACACAGTTCATCAAATGATCTAACAGGTGTTGTATGGAGCATATACAGCTAAATTAAAGGTTGATGACCTTTTCCTTCATGGTACAAAACAAGGGCGTGCATGGAGTGGACACTTTTCAGTCTATATTAACTCAAAATGATGCAGCAAAAGGTTTCATGAGACAACTAGCAGCTCACTGCTTTCAAAAGGCTAGGCTCACCCCTTTTTGTGTCCCTTCCCAACTGCACATTCCCACGCCCACCATGCCACTGGCAATTGGTGCTAATCTGATCCCTCATATGAAACCATTCAGTTCACTAAACCATCAGAAAACTAACATAAGGGGGGTGTGGTGGGTTGACCTTGGCTGAATGGCGAGTGCCCACCAAGCTGCTCTATCACTCCCCCTCCTCAGCTGGACAGGGGAGAGAATATACAACAAAAAGCTCGTGGGTCAAGATGAGGACAGGGAGATAACCCAGCAATTACCATCACAAGCAAAACAGACTCGACTTGGGGAAAATTAATTTCATTTATTACCAATCATATCAGAGTAGAACAATGAGAAATAAAAACTAAATCTTAAAACACCTTCCCCCCACCTCTCCCTTTTTCCTGGGCTCAATTTCACTCCTGATTTTCTCTACCTCCTCTCCCCCAGCAACACAGGGAACAGGGGTTGCAGTCAGTTCATCACACATTGTCTCTGCTGCTCCTTCCTCCTCAGGGGGAGGACTCCTCACACTCTTCCCCTGCTCCAGTGTGGGGTCCCACCCATGGGAGACAGTATTCCACAAACTTCTCCAATGTGAGTCCTTCCCACGGGCTGCAGTTCTTCAGGAACTGCTCCATCGTGGGTCCCTTCCACAGGGTGCAGTCCTTCAGGAACAGACTGCTCCAGCATGGGTCCCCCATGGGGTCACAGGTCCTGACAGCAAACCTGCTCCACCATGGGCTCCTCTCCCCATGGGGCCACAGGCACTGCAAGAAGCCTGGCTCCAGCACAGGCTTCCCACAGGGTCACAGCCTCCTTCACGCACATCCATGTGCTCATGCGTAGGGTCCTCCACTGGCTGCATGTGGATATCTGCTCCACCGTTAACCTCCATGGGCTGCAGGGGGACAGCCTGACTCACCATGGTCTTCACCGTGGGCTGCAGGGGAATCTCTGCTCTGATGCCTGGAGCACCTCCTCCCCCTCCTTCTTCACTGATCTTGGTATCTGCAGAGTTGTTTGTTTCACATTCTCACTCCTCTCTCTGGCTGCAGTTGCGCAGCAACTTTTTCCCCTTTTTAAATATGTTATCACAGAGGTGCTACCACCATCGCTGATTGGCTCAGCCTCGGCCAGCAGTGGGTCCATGTTGGAGCTGGCTGGCATTGGCTCTATTAGACATAGGGGAAGCTTCTAGCAGCTTCTCACAGAATCCACCCCTGTAGCCCCCTCTGCTACCAGAACCTTGCCGCACAAACCCAATACAGGGGGAAAAATTACCCAGTTTGCTAATCCGGCAGAAAACTAAACAGGTCCTGGAGAGTACAACCACCGCATACACACACTTTATCCTCTATGTCAAGGCAAGGGGAAAGGGATATCATAAGCCTTGGAGCAAGGCTCCCCTTTCAGCAGCCATCTGGTTCTGTCAGCTCAGCTGTCCCATGAAGCTTCATTCTAGTCACTCCCTCAGTTTACACGTTTGAGCATTTATCTAAGAAAGATTTTTAAAATATCATGTGACAGCTATCCATAACATCACGATCTAGGTAGGTGTTTCAGTGAATCAACAAGGTCTCCAGTCTCTAGCCCAGATGTTTTTTGTAATTCTCATTCCCTTGAGTCTGAAAACTTGCTCACTGTTGAACAATAAAGTGTTAACTAAAGAGTTAAGTACTCCTGGTTTTCATTTGCATATTTTTTTTTCAGATAAAATCCATTCTCTCTCTCATTCGGAGCCACTGCTGGATTTCATTGCTGACCTATCTTGTTTGCTTGCATTCTGAGGTTTCCTCCAGGCTCTGTTTGTTCTCAAATATATCTGGAATCCTTCTTTGTAGTCCTTGGCACTCATCAGCGCTACATCTTCATGAGCTTTGCAATACAAGATCTAAGCTAAGACAATTCAGAATTTGGCCCCCCAAGGACATAACTCTAACCAGAAGAGATTTACATTGGTTCTCTTTTCAAACCAGATAAATCTATCTTCCTGGAATGTCTTTTTCCAGAGTGCCTAATAGCTTAGTCAAGATGATGGAAATGGCAGAAAGGCAAACAGGGGAGTAAAGGTGTCATAGCCAACCTCTCATCTCAAAAATCCCGCACCTATTTCAAATAATTAGCTATGTAAAAACAGCCCTGCTTTGAAAAGTCAGTGGCAACCTTGCTCTTTCTCTTCTGTAAATAGTCTATAATCAGAAAACAAAAAGATGGATAAAGTTCCTTCTCCAAGGAAAATTGCACAATGATCCAGAGATTAGGCAGTTGTGAAAACAGTAAGGAGCATTCAGTAAACTAAAAAGGTGGGTACTTCAAAAACACACAAAAAAAACCCAAATAAAAAGTCCCCTCCCAATATAATTAGACAGCAAAGCCCCACTATTAAAGATACTATAGAATCCGGTAATTTGACAAGAATCAAAGAAGCATTTACATAGCAGCAAGCACACTCAGAGAGCTGCAGTGCTAGAAAAAACCCTAGACAGACTGTAAGGAAAACAAAATGTTTAAAACCAACTTTTAACCATTAGGAATTGCATAAAATCCTCATAAACATGCAGATTATTCCACGTGTTCGCTATGGGAGTTTATGTTTTTACTGAATGTTGGAGACTATGCTCCCAGCTAGATCACATGTACAAAGTATGACTGTTTTTATATTCTTATCTCCTATGCAAGTGCTACAAGCACAGGTGGTTTCCTTCTATAAAAAAAAAAAAGTCAAATTTAAAAAACCCAAACACAACAAAAGTAAGGCAAACCATACAGATCTTAACAGCTGTACAGATCTGCAAGGCAACCGCAAACAAACAGACCACCCTGGACTCTCCCTAGCATCCTCCTTCCTCCCTTTTCTCCCCAGTTTAGCCAAGGGGGAAGATTGCTGTGGGGTATCACCCTCCCTGCAGAGCAGCAGCACCAAAGAGGGTGGTTCTCTCTTGGCTTCCCACAGGACAAAAGCCTAGAAGTGTTGTGGATCATAGGTAGAAAGGTTGCCTTTCTATCCCTCTGCCACAATACTAATGCACTGTTGATTTCTCACTACCACCGTGTGTCTCAGATGCTGAGGCACCCACACCCCCAAAACTTCCACTGTGCAGAGGTGCTACACGGAACTGCTGAGGTGCTACAAGTGAACTGCTCTGAGCTAGCTCTCACTTTCTGCAATTTTTTAATGCTGCCTGTGAGCTACCCCCAAGCCTTGCAGGCTCTCTGTACTGTACGTAGTTTCTGGCCATCCCTGTTCACCTTAATTTGCAGGTGCTCTTGCTTCCAAGCTTTATTCCCTGCTCCTTCCAGCACCTCACACCACACAGTTTCCCAGTAATTGCTCTGGATGCTCACAATTCACTTGGCTATCAGGTTGCCCTGTATTGTACTGAAGGCGTGACAATGCTAGGGAAAACAGGGAAAACAAACAAAAAAGGCAGCATCCCCCCCCCCTCGCTTCAAAGTTCACCTTGACAAACCTGTCCCGGTCTCCTTTTGCCCTTCTCATGCTAAAACTTCTTCATCACACCCTCCCCACTGGTAGGGATGTAAATTCTGTTCATCCCCAGTAGAAACGAGGGCTCCATATCTTAAACTATGGCTTAAAATGAAGTTTGTCTGTAAGTAGCGTTTTCATAACAATGCAGCATCCAAGGTCTTCACTGAAACATGAATCCTCATCTAACTACAACTCTAAATGTTTTCCAGCAGCAGTATAGCTGTACCTGAGCTACGGACGGATAATCATCTTTTACAGGTATAAAAGGAGGCCTTATGGTAAAGTAAGAAACGGTGACAAATTTGAAAACGCCGAGTAAGACGGTGAACTGTATTAATGAAGTAAAGAACAGAGGGGTTTTCCTCTTCGTACTCTTTTTTACGGATGGTGCAGCATTTCAAACAGGGCGCACGAAGGCACCGAGTAAGCGGCAGCCAGCCGCCCCGCCCGCCGACGGGCTCCCGCTTCCCCGCGAGGACCACAGGCGCCCTCCCTTGGCGCGCTACGGAATGGCGCCCGCGCCAGCCCACAGACAGTCACGCAGCAGAAGCGAAGCCTATTGGCACCGATTCCACACGCACTTTGGTAGGAGACAACCTGTAAATTCCCTGACGAGGGGGAGAAGGCCCTCCAAACCTTCAATGGAATCCCTCAAACACTCACAAGGAAATAAATAATGCAGGCCTGGCTTTCAAAGAACTGATAAGGCTAACAACAAAGGCTAACACAAAACAAACAGGTTTTTTTGATCTAAATCTAAATTCATTCTCTTAAATATATGGCAAAAAAAATAATTAAAAAAAAAAAACCAGTTCCACAGATCACAGAACTTTTATCACAGGTGGAGTATAAATGAGATGACCTGCACTCACCTATATCAGAGAAAACAGGAAGCAGATGTGCTGCTGGCATGTAGAGTGATAACAGAGCCTGTGTTAGCAAATGAAATTGCCAAAGCAGCAGCAAGAGGTACATCACAATTCTTGAATAACAACGCAGGACATATGGGAGTTTCTTCAGACCACTCAACTCATTAGCAGAACCCTGATGTTTGCTTTTAAAAAGGTCTGCTGTGTGTAGTCCTCACACCAGGGATTATTGAATTTCAGTAATGGAGGACTTGATTCTTATATAAGTAAACCAATTAAAACTTTAGTAGCATGTACAAAGTACTCTCTTTGGATGAGAAGTGGCTTATGAAACAGCCATTACTCCTCCAATCTCCTTTGGAGGAAGGGAAGGTTCAGAGAGTGCAGTCAGCTGACAAGCATGCTCTATAGCAGTCAGACAAGGGGATGCAAGAAACAGTTCATTGGTTTCTGAAATGGCTATAAGTTACAGGAGTCTCATATCCTAAAGAACAAGTGGAATGGAGTGCATAAATACCAAGCCTTAAGAGTAACTTTGAAAACCCCAACCCGGCATTTCCATAACAGACAAGTCCTCAACAGTTTGAGGAAGGCTCACAAAGAGAAATGACTACCATACAACCAGTTTAATTACTGATAACTGAAGAGAGGGGGGGTTTATGTTTACTGGACATTATATTCCCAACCCACACCAGAAACCGTCATACAGAATACAGACTCACAATGTTTGGAACAATCATCACCTCATCTGCTTATCGACCTCAAGATTATAGTGTCCAACATCCAGAAGCAGAGGAATAGTAACTGCACTGATTAGCCCCATTTGTGAGTCATCATCTTGAACTTCATCCACACTAAGGTACAGTATCTAACCTACATCCATCACAGCCTGGGTGAAAACAAACGTTACTGGGAAAATGAGAACTACTATAGGAGGAAATGAGAAATAAGATCTGTTCTTAGAACCTTCCTGTTCTTTATTTAGACATAATCTATCTACACATGAATTTGAAGTTCTACTCAACTAAATTAAAAACTACATATAAATAATTGCAAGAAGTCAACATGTGACAACCTAGCAGAAAGGTTGTCATCTTCCATAGTTGCACAAAGTCTATACACTTCCCTGCTTTTCCTGTTTTACTGACAGCTATTTGGCCAATATGAAAAGATCCTAAAAAGACACCCTCTGTAGAAAATTCTCTTTTGCCAATGGAAAAATTATAGCCCCAGATATGTAAGCAACTGGAAAAAAGGAGATTTGTACGGAGACTTGTACAAATATATACACACACAAATACGATCATTCCTACAAATTAGTCTACTTGCATATGCTCTCTAGATTTTTACTTATCCATTTTCCCTTCCCTTAATCTATTTTTCTTCCTTTTCTTTGCTAGATACACTAAGTTTTCAGGTATTCAAAATACACCAATGAAGAACCCCATCTGTACATGTAGTAAAACAGCTTGGTGAACATAAGACTTGTACTGTTCCAGTATTGCTCTAATGTACTCTACAATGTTAATAAAAAATCCTTAAAATCTTTTTGATTCCCCCTGAGGAAATGCCAAGATGAACACAGAAACACAAGATGATGCTACAGGAAAACCTCCATGTCTGGGTTCTGGCGGAGATAGAGTTAATTTTCACAAGGAGCTGTGGGGGAGGTCATCTTACCCAAACAAGCCAAACTATATTCCATACCATGTGATGCCGTGCCTAGTATATAGCTAAGGGAGGGGGAGAAATCACTGCTTGGGAGGAGGCTGGATTTGGGTTCTGGTTGGTGAGCAGTTAATTAATTACAAACACATTATTTGTGTTTTGTATATTCCTTTATCATCATTATTATTGTTGTTGTTTTCCTCTTTCCTTTGCTGTTCTGTTAAACTGCCTTAATCTCAACCCATGAGTTTTGCCTTTTTCTTCTGATTTTCCTCTCATTCCAGCAGGGGGTGGGGAGTGTGAGCGAGCAGCCTCGTGGTTCTTTGTTGCCGGCTGGGGTTAAACCATGACACTCCATTTCCCTTCTTCCTACCCCTTCCCTTTCCTTCACTCTGTGCCTCCTCCCTGCTGCAGCACAGAAGCAGTAGATCAGACAACTACCTACTTTACTGCTAAGGTCTGCCCTCAGGAATCCCAGATCCTGGAGGTAAGAGAGAGAGCCTGGAGAAAGGAAGACTCTCCCTCAGTTGAGGAGGGTCGGGTTAGAGATCATTTAAGCAAACTCGACACCCACAAATCCATGGGCCCTGATGGGATGCACCCATGAGTGCTGAGGGAGCTGGCAGATGTTATTGTGAAGCCACTCTCCGTCATCTTTGAAAGGTCATGGAGAACAGGAAAGGTGCCTGAGGACTGGAGGAAAGCCAATGTCACTCCAGTCTTCAAAAAGGGCAAGAAGGAGGACCCAGGGAACTACAGGCCGGTCAGCCTCACCTCCACCCCTGGAAAGGTGATGGAACAGCTCATCCTGGATGTCATCTCTAAGCATGCAGAGGAAGAGAAGGTTATCAGGAGTGGGACATTGGTCAACATGGATTCACCAATCTGATAGCCTACTACGATGGAATGACTGGCTGGGTGGATGAGGGGAGAGCAGTGGACGTTGTCTACCTTGACTTAAGCAAGGCTTTTGACACAATCTTCCATAACATCCTCATAGGTAAGCTTGGGAAGTGTGGGTTAGATGAGTGGACAGTGAGGTGGATCGAGAACTGGCTGAATGGCAGAGCTCAGAGGGTTGTGATCAGTGGTGCAGAGTCTAACTGGAGGCCTGTAACTAGTGGTGTTCCCCAGGGGTCAGTACTGGGTCCAGTCTTGTACACGTTCATCAACAACCTGGATGAATAGCTAGAGTGTACCCTCAGCAAGTTTGCTGATGACACAAAGCTGGGGGGGGGGGTGGCTGACGCACCAGAAGGCTGTGCTGCCATACAGAGAGACCTGGACAGGCTGGAGAGTTGGGCAGAGAGGAACCTTATGTAATTCAACGAGGGCAAGTGTAGGGTGCTGCACCTGGGGAGGAATAGCCCCATGCACCAGTACAGGTTGGGGGCTGACCTGCTGGAGAGCAGCCCTGTGGAAAGAGACCTGGGAGTCCTGGCGGACAACAAGTTGACCATGAGCCTGCAGTGTGCCCTTGTGGCCAAGAAGGCCAATGGTCTCCTGGGGTGCATCAAGAAGAGTGTGGCCAGCAGGTCGAGGGAGGTCATCTTCCCCCTCTACTCTGCCCTGGTGAGGCTGCATCTGGAGTACTGTGTTCAGTTCTGGGCCCCCCAGTTCAAGAAGGACAGGAAACTGCTGGAGAGAGTTTAGCAGAGGACTACAAAGATGATCAAGGGAATGGAGCACCTCTCTTATGAGGAAAGGCTGAGAGACCTGAGTCTGTTTAGCCTGGAGAACAGAAGGCTGAGAGGGGATCCCATCAATGCTTATAAATATCTAACACCCAACTGTTTTTCTCCAATTGTTAACAGGAGCTAATTAAATTACCGCTGTCCATCCTGTGCAATGAATGACTTATGGGTCCTATGGGGAAAGGAAGAGGTAAACCAAAGCAATATAAGTAATTAAAAGACTACAGAAGAAACAGAAAGTAAATTAGGCAAGATTAACTTGCTTATACACTTCCCCAATCTATGATAGCTTAGGTTTACCACCATACAGTTCTAACATTTCCTGTATATAACTCCTAATGTTTCTAAAACAGCATATATAAGTTCCCAATGGCTTGGAAGAGTTGGATATATGGGTCTTCTGATGGAGAATGCCACTCACACACCAGAATCTACGTAATGGAATACATGAAGAATCTCACCTTCTTCCTTGGAAAGAGACAGCTACCTAAGCTATCAAAGACAGTGCTTTAAGCTAAACTGGGTGATCTTGTACTAAAGCAGAGATATGGGAGTACTCAGAAACCATATTCTAGCAGGTAAGCTGGACAGCCGTACCTCTCTCCATCCATTCCAGGCAGATCAAAACGCATGACCGTACCTGTAGATATTATTGAACAAGAAGAAATCAGATGTCACCATATTGACGTGGAAGTGTTTTGTCATCAGTACCAGAACATCACACACATCTCCACCAGTTATAAAGATACTGCTGTAAAAGTTATTCCATATCTTATGCATTGTATCATAACCAGGAAGTGATGGCTAATTATGTGTTCAACTGGGCTAAGTTTACTAATAGATGCATCTGTCAAAGGGGGGATGAGGTTTTTGGGTTTGGGGGTTTTTTTTGGTTGTTTGTGTGGGGTTTTTTTAAATCCTGGGGTTTTTTTCTAGGGCAGAACCTTCATGAGAAAGTAGAAAATGCTAAACAGGGCTGAGTAAGTATACATAGACTGCAACTTCACAAAAGCACATTGTTTTTAGGGATAGATGTTTAGGGACTTTGTTTTAATAGAAAGAGCAAAAAAACCTAATTTCCATATGTTTGTAAGGTCTGATGGTGGCTGCCAAGAGAAAGCGTACAAAGGAGAGTTCAATTATACATGTATAGGACTATGAAATAGTGTTTGTAGGTTATATTGTTAAAATCTGAGATTTAATATCTTCTCTAAAAGTGTTTGCTGTTAAGTGCAAATATGATTTAAAAACCCATATAAATGTTTAATCCTTCAAATACTATTAAATTCTTTACTCCAGAACTATCCTGTAGCATAATGTCCCATTACATACTACGAAAAAAAAATTGTTAAAAGGAAAAAGATATCTGAAATGTAATGTCTCCCTGGCTTTGAAAAAGGTCATCCAGAAGCATCTGATTTATCACCTCTACACACATTATTAATTTTCCTCTTTCATGTCATTCTTCCAAGAAGAGTCCCAAATTCTGTAGTGGTCTGTGAAATCAGATATTCAGGGAGATTTAAAAGTTGTCAGGGTTGGGTTTTTTTGTTTTTAAAGAGAGAACTGGAGATATTATTTCGATAGCATTTTTAGAGGAGAGATGGGAAGAAGCCTCTGTTATGCTATAGATAAATAACTGCTGTTCCTTTATCTAACTGCATCACTACCATATTTTTGGCATCCATATTTGCTTTTTGCTAAAGAAAAGAAAGGGCTAGTAAGCTTTACCCAGTGATAGCAGTCTGCTTTCCTGAACAGTCATAGCTTTGTCACTTCTCAGTTTGCATGTCAAGCTAACATCCTTGAAATATTGTATTGAGTTAAACACAGACATACACACAACACCCCATGGTTCTGGCCTTCACTTGTTATTTCATTCAGCATGTGTTCATGCTGCACTAGTCATTTATTTAAAATTCCCTAAAACCCAAAGCATTTAGTTTTTGAGGGGGTACAGATTTCTCCTTTAGAACCCAGCTAATCGGTTCTCTTTTTAATTGCAACATACCCAATTTCTGGATTAACTTTCTGCATTGAACTGGCATCTAAGAAATCTCTTTGTGTACAAGTTTAAACAACTAAATTGATTTACATATCCAGAGTACATCAAACCACGTTTTTAATGCTCAATTTAACGTCATCTGCAAGAGCCAACTTCCTGTACTGAATTACAGCTTTCAAATACTATATTGATGTCATAACTTATGCCACAGCCTGTTAAACTTCTATATACTTACTCATTTAGTATCTGATGAAAGACAAAAATAGCATTTTAATGTTATTTATGCTCAGAGTCATACATTGTGTCAGTCAGACACAACAATATCAAGCAAGATTTAACACATAAATCTCAATAGCTAAAGAAGTACTTACCCAGGGAACAATTATCTACCTTTTACTGGCAACAGCTCAGCCACTTCAGGACAAGGTAGTGAACTTTTACACCCACATTCAGAAATCACAGCTGTTTATCACTATCCTGACCGAGAGGAAACAAGCTGCCACTAGCAGTTAAAATAAGCTAATAAACCATTGGTAATGTAAGCTCTCGCTAGACAGCACTGGGGAACAGAAAGGACTATTTGAAAACAGACACATATAGTTGACCAACTGAATCTGCAAAATTTTTTTTGAGAAACACCAGTATAAGTTTGAGGAGAACAGGTAATCTTTACTACTTTTAAATTCTCCATGAACTTCACCAGCACCAGCCACCCCCCACCTGTATTGCAAGCCCTTCCCCCGCCTGTATCAGCACCAGCTACTCCAGCCTCAAGGAGCACTATCACTACTCCAGCTGCTTCGATAACAAGTACTGCTGCTACTCAAATTCCATCAGAACCAGTACAAGTTGCCCTGGTGACCAGGAAGTAGAAAAAGAGGTCAGCTCATTCCCCTACCTCTTACAACAAAGACCAGCTCAAGCCAAGTAGCATGGGAGAGAGTTCTTCTGATAAAGATCCAGGAGAGGGTCCTTCTTGGCCAGCGTTAACGCAAGAGGAAGATTAAGATGCAGAGATAATTGTTAAATCCTTCTCTATGAAGGATTTGAGAAATATGAGGAAGGACTTTAGTCATCATGAAGGGGAGATGCTTATCTCATGGTTGCTCTGATGATGGAACAATGGGGCTGATACCATAGACTTAGCAAGTAGAGAAGCTAAGCGGTTGGGAAACCTGGCCAAAGATGGAGGTATTGATAAAGAGACTGGGGGGAAGACAAACACTCAGTCTCTGGATGTGACTGCTATCAGCTGTAAAGGGCAGGTATCCCTTTAAGGATGATATCAAATGCCATCCAACCAAATGGACCAGCATGGAAAAAGGTATTAAGTACCTGAGGGAACTAGCTGTGTGAGAGGTGATTTATGGTGACTGGCAAGTGAATGTAGACCCTGATGAAATCTGGGTGAAACCTCTCTATGAAGTGACTCAAAAGAAAAATAATTTTACATGGGGTCCTGAGCAACAACAAGCCTTTAGGCAAATGAAACAAGAGATTGTGCATGCAGTAGCCCTTGGACCAGTCCAAACAGGATGGGACATTAAAAATGTGCTCTACACTGCAGCCGGGGACAATGGCCCTACCTGGAGCCTCTGGCAGAAAGCACCAGGGGAGACTTGAGGTCGACCCCTAGGATTCTGGAGTTGAGGCTATAAAGGCTCTGAGGCCAACTATACCCCAACTGAGAAAGAAATCTTGGCAGCATATGAAGGAATTAGAGCTGCTTCAGAGGTAATTGGTACTGAAGCACAGCTCCTCCTGGTGCCCCGATCACCAGACCTGGGATGGATGTTCAAGGGTCAAATTCCTTCTACTCATCGTGCCACTGATGCTACCTGGAGTAAGTGGGTTGCCTTAATCACTCAGCAAGCTCGAATAGGAAACCCCAATCATTCAGGAATTGTAGAAGTGATCACAAACTGGCCTGAAGGCAAAGACTTCAGAATGCCACCTGAGGAGGTGGTGACTCCTGCTGAGGAAGCCCCACCATATAACGAACTCTCAGATAATGAGAAACAGTATGCCTTGTTCACTGATGGGTCTTGTTGTATTGTAGGAAAACATCGAAGGTGGAAGGCTGCTGTGTGGAGTCCTACACGACAGGTTGCAGAAGCTACTGAAGGACAAGGTGAATCAAGTCAATTTGCAGAGGTAAAAGCCATCCAGCTCACCCTAGGCCTTGCTGCATGAGAAAAGTGGCCAGTACTCTATCTCTGTACTGACTCATGGATGGAGGCAAATGCTCTGTGGGGGTGGTTAAAGCAGTGGAAGCAGAGCAACTGGCAGCGCAAAGGTAAACCCATCCGGGCTGCTGAATTGTGGAAAGATATTACTGACTGCCTAGGGAAACTATACATGCTGTACCTTTATGACAATGCCCACATACCCATGAGTCAGGCCACTAAAGAACTTCGAAACAATCAGCAAGTGGATCAGGCTGCTAAGATTTTCCAGACAGATTTGGACTGGGAGCATAAAGGTGAGCTATTTTTAGCTCGGTGGGCCCATGACACTTCAGGTCATTGAGGAAGGGATGCAACATATAAATGGGCCCATGAACAAGGGGTGAATTTAACCATCGACGCTATTGCGCAGGTTATCCATGACTGTGAAACATGTGCTGAAATCAAGCAAGCTAAGAAGTTAAAACCTTTGTGGTATGGGGGACGATGGTTGAAATATAACTATGGGGAGGCCTGGGAAAATGACTATATCACACTCCCTCAAACCCACCAGGGTAAGCGCTATGTGCTTGCAATGGTGGAAGGAAGCACCGGATGGTTGGAAACCTATGCCGCACCCCATGCCACTGCCCAGAATACCATCCTGGGCCTTGAAAGGCAAGTCTTGTGGCGACATGGTACTCCAGAAAGAATTGGGTCAGACAATGGGACTCATTTCAAAAACAGTCTTATCACCAATTGGGCAACAATGGCACTGAGTGGCACTGAGTGGGTATATCATATCCCCTATCATGCACCACCTTCATGGAAAATTGAGCGATACAATGGACTGTTAAAAACTACCCTGAAAGCAATGGGTGATGGAACCTTTAAAAATTGGGACAAGCATTTAGCACAAGCTGCCTGGATAGTTAACACCAGGGGATCCATCAGTTGAGCTGGTCCTGCTCAATCAGACCTTTTACATACAGTAGAAGGGGATAAAGTCCCTGTGGTGCATGAAAGGAATATGTTAGGGAAAGCTCTTTGGGTTGTTCCTACTTCAGGCAAAGGCAAACCCATTTGTGGGACTGTTTTTGCTCAAGGACTTGGATGTACTTGGTGGGTGATACTGGAGAACGGAGAAGTTCAATGTATACCTCAAGGAAATTTGACCCTGGGTGAGAATACTCAATTCTGAGCTGTATGATATTAATTGTTAAATAATACTAACAGTGTTCAATAAGTGTTTTTCAGGATAACACAGTGGTGATGAAACCTGAGCAAGCTTCATCAAGTGGCATCCAGCAAAACTCTTCGAGATGGACATGCTACCCACGGGCATGAACCACAATGGATTTTATACCATCTTTCCTGCCCTGAGAGACTTCCATGATAGATGAAATCCTGCAGTTGTGAACTAAATGGACTTAGTGAACTTTTGTGTATAAAGATAAATCATAAATGAGTGACCTGCAAGTATCTATCTATCTATCTATGTGTGTATAGATTTGATAGATAAAAGTATTAGTGATCTGAGCACAATGTAAATGGTATAGATTAAGGGGTGGAATGTCCTGGTTTGAGGTAAACCAGAACCAATTTTCTGTTCACTAATTTTACTTTTCAGCTAAGCCTCTTCTAACTAACTGAACTCTCTGAAATTAACAACATATTTTGCAGAAAACTGTTTGTTCTCAGGGTGATAAGACCTATGTTTATAGTAAATGCCAAGGAACAGTATGCAGAGAGGCTCTTGCTTATACTTATTGCTATAAAAACTAAGGTCTGCTAACTTTGTTATATGCCCTGTTGTAGCGTTGGAAGCGGAAAAGCATAGAGGGGTGGCACCTGCGGGGAGGAGTGGACAGGACAGGTGACCCAAAACTGACCAGCAGGGTATTCCATCCCATCTGCCCCATGCTCAGTATAAAAGTTGAGGGATCAAAGGGTCAGCCCTCTTTCTTCAATGGCTGGCGTCAGAGGAGGACCCTGTCTGTTCATCTGCCTTTGATCCCGGATCTGTGCATTCCTGACTCCAGATCTGGAATCCAGTTCCCATCTGTCACAGGGTCCAGTCCGGGACTTCCCCAGTGCCTGCCAGTGATGCAATCATCCTGGGAACTTTGATAGGGTTTTAATGTATTGTATCTATTTCATTGGAGTCCCCAACATAAGAAGGACATGGACCTGTTGGAATGGGTATAGAGGAGAGCCATGAAGATGATCAGAGGGCTGGAGCACCTCTCCTATGAAGAGAGGCCGAGAGAGAGTTGGGGTTGTTCAGCCTGGAGAAGAGAAGGCTCCAGGGAGACCTTATAGCAGCCTTCCAGTACCTAAAGGGGGCCTACAGGAAGGAAGGGGAGGGACAGGGAGTATAGTAACAGGACAAGGGGTAACGGTTTTAAACTGAAAGAGGGGAGATTTATATTAGATATCAGGAAGAAATTATTTACTGTGAGGGTGGTGAGGCAGTGGAACAGGTTACCCAGAGAGGTGGTGGAGGCCCCATCCCTGAAAATGTTCAAGGCCAGGTTGGATAGGACTTTGAGCAACCTGGTCTAGCGGGAGGTGTCCCTGCCCATGGCAGGGGGGTTGGAACTAGATGATCTTTAAGGTCCCTTCCAACCCAAACCATTCTATGATTATTTCCTTTATATATTATTATTAATATTTCATTAAAGTAGTTTAGTTTCTTCTAAACTCATAAATCTACTTCTCTCTCCTCAGAGAGAGAGGTGGGGGAGAGCATCTCTAGTCTCGTCATCGGCCACTCTGGCCCAAACCACAACACACAGCGTTTCTCCAGAAAAAAAATGGAGAAGTTGCCAAAT
Organism: Rissa tridactyla; assembly: GCF_028500815.1. Taxonomy (NCBI): domain Eukaryota; kingdom Metazoa; phylum Chordata; class Aves; order Charadriiformes; family Laridae; genus Rissa; species Rissa tridactyla. Next base: position 17,905,542 of record NC_071496.1, read on the forward strand.
GTTTTAAGTTTGCCAACACCAGAACAAGTATTTGAGAAACAACTTCTTTCTCAAGACAGTCAGGAAATGTGGCAGAAAAAAAAAAATCAACTAGAGCCACAAGAACTTTCAGCAGTCAGTAGCTTACAGAAGCTAGAGCCTCACAACTCAGGGCTTAGATAAGCAATTGGCTTAAAATGAGGACCATTTCAAAAAGAACAAAAGAAAGTGGGGGGAACAGAAAGAACCCTGATATAAATTTTTGCTAACATCTTGCAGACCCTGCACTTGAGGGAGTAAGCATTAAATTTGTAACAATTAAAGGAAAAAAAAAAAAAAACACCACAGAACAGGCAAAGGAGTGCACATTGCATGTAGTTGTAAGAAAGGCAGGTATTGTTTTTGCAACAGAGAAAAGCTGTTTTCCATCAGAGGTGACATGATAAGGGAATGACTAAGACAAAGAGGCTCCAGCAAAGGCTTGTAGAACATCTCTTATCACACAGACAAAAGGACAAACTGATTCATACTGGATTAGTGTCTAGAAGGGTAGTCAAACATTTAACCAGGGCTAATGACATTGAGCAATTTCACCAAAAAAGGAAAGAAATAAACAAGTCAGATAAGCCCTCTAGGTGGAGCATGAAGAGAAGTAAACAGAGGCAGGACATCCAGGAAGGATTTTAGGCGTTCCGGACAGACCGTGAACCCTGGAGTACCTAACCAATGGGAAACAGGGGAGGGAAAAATTCGGCCGGGATTAGGGAATAAAAAGGTGTGTTTCAAGAACCAAAAGTGTGCCTACTTGCTAGGTCACCCGTTCTTGCAAGAATGTTCAAATAAAATGTGCTTCGTATTGTTCACTGCCTGAGCTGTTGTTATTGGATAAGGAGCATTTCTCACATTATTTCATCCAAAAGCTCCAAGTCATAACAAGAAAAAAAAAAAAAAGAAGATAGAACTGCAAATTCATTTTCCCCATATCAACAGTTCCTACTGGCTTTTTGATGCTGCTTCCCCAGGCTCCCCAATGCCAAAACCTAATGTGGCCCTGTGAACAAGTTTTTCTTCTACTGCTCCACCAAAACATACACCATAAAAACAAAGCATTGTACAAAGATTCATGTTCTTCCTGCTGTTTGTCCTTATAAGCAAAGCAGCTACAGGGGAGGACTGCATCTAAACATAATAGAACTCATCAGCTAAACTTCCTGCTTTGTGTCTCTTCCTCAGATAGCAGGAAGCTACTTACATCCTCATGTTGGCAATTAATACAGTCACCTTACCAGGCTGCCAGAGAGACAAAAGAAAAGTTCTGTACTCTGAAGAGCTCCAGCATGAGAGAGCTAACTGCTTATTCACTTGCAAATATAAGAGTCCTTGGGGACATAAATAGGGTATAGTCAGTTTGCACTTCAGAAACTTTTGCTGCACACACAGTGAGAAAAAGCAAACCCAACATACTCCAGAATATTATGAGCCAAAACCCAAACAATCACAAAATTTTAAGTCCTGCATTTTTTTTTTCCTTACAGCATTACAGCTGTATGGGCCCACATTTGTGCTTTTAAGTTCAAAACTAAAAATGCTTCTTTTGTTAATGGAAAATTGATATCCTCACATAATCACAAAAATTCAGAACTCGGGCTTTAAGAGAATAAACATCACAAGCTGGCAGTATTAAAAAACATGAGCTGATGATAATGGCAACAAGCCAAAAATGGTAATCAGCATAGGGTATTAGGAGGAATATTCTGTCCTTACTAAATGCAGATTTTCTCACTTACTAAAAGCTTGCATTTCTAACCTTTTGTGAAATTCATCACAATGTTGCCTCAAGTTTAGAGCTCTGAATGAAGAATTTAGGAGCAGCACACTGCAGAGCAACATGGGGCCCAACACATATTGAACTTTGGTAGTAATTCACAAGGACTCTATAGGGCTATTTGCAAAAAAAAAAAAAAAAAAAACAAAAAAAAAACAAACCCAAAAAAACAGACTAGCACATTTTCAGAAACTTGGACACATTTTTTGATGTAATAACACCTACCACTGTAATGCAAGACTCATCATGGAAAAGGCAAAATGATAGTTTGATTTTTAACATGCTAATTCACTTGTTTCTTCATACGTGTATCTGAAGAAAATGAAATGCCTGGAGCTGCAATACTCCTGTGACTTCACAGAATCTTGTGCTGGAAATTATAATCACATTAAAGCATTCTTTTGTGTTCCCAAGGAAGCTCTATCAAGTTTCGGTGTTTGCAACAGCCACCTTTGAATCAAAAGTTTACCTGGGGAATTCAATAATGCTTCCTATTGCAGGATGAGATAATACAGCATTTAACTTTTATCATCATCTGCAACAAAATTCTGCACTACTGCTCTTCAGCCAGGTGATATCCAGTGAGTTAAATCACTGATATTTTTATTGCCCTTTTGATATCACTGATAACATCTTTCATTCAGCAAATCTGTTTGCAATACTAGCTAGGTAGATTCTACTAAGGAGGAAGATTTGTTTTTCGGAGCACCTCTCTTCCAGGTCTTCAGCCAAATCAGGTTCTTGAACTCCCAAACTCACTTAAATCCCCTTCAGGGGAGGCTGTCTCCCAGAACTGATTCCATTTGCCATTTCCACTTGATTTAGATTTGAACACTATGCTTCATAGAGCTGAAATACCAACAGGAATCTAGCCACAATAACTGCTTTGAGTGAGGATCTCAAAAATTTGTTTTGGGTTTCCTCCTACATTGCTATCCTGATGCAGAAAGTAATCAGAAGAAGCAACACTCACTTTCAGATTAATTGACCCTGGCTACGTATACAATAGCAAGTAGCGCAGCATTAACAAGAGCTGGTACTAAAGACCAAGTATTCATACTATGTACTTCAGGCATTTTCTTCAGACTAGTTCTGATCTGGTCCTGTGGACTGAAAACCCATTAGTTGAGTGCATCTTCCAATCTGGTTTCATCTGAAAAAAAAAAAATCAAGTTCATGTGATCTGTGATCACTCTGCAATGCAAACCTACATACAGTAAGTAAAGGTGACCGATTCACTTCAAAAGTTCACATCTGATCCAAACACCAATTCAGTTGCATACACCCTATACATTAGTTGCCTTCTTTCCCACGTTCAGCTATATCTTTATCTTGAAAGAACTGTCAGACCCCTCATCCTTGTGCCTAATCAGCTTCCCAAACTGAAGGAGAGATAATATCTTAAGATATAAGCCCTTGTGCTCTACAGAGGGTACAAAACATCAAGGATGTTATATCTGATAGATGAGTCAGACAACCCAATAATCCTTATAGTTACATGAGAAAAGACAAAATTCATATGATGGGAGGGATGTTTAGCAAATGGTAAGAGGGCAAGGCTACATAGACCTTCGCTGCTCATGTTGCGGGTGATATACCAAACACCTGTATGTGCCTCAGAGGAAAAACCCAGGGTTCCTAGCATGGACCTTTCCCTATCTTTCCTTATTCAAAGGACAGCAGCTACTAGTTTACAAAGTTTCAGGGAAGGAAAACTCTAACCTTTAAACAGATGCTTCCATAATGTCATTTGTAATAAAAGAATGTTTTCCATGGCCTGCAGGTACCAAACAACATAACAGCAATGGAAAGACAGGATCTGAAGTAGATCAGAACCATTAAGTGGTCATGATCTATCCTGTATTACCACTCCAAATCAAGCCTGTCCAATTAAATTAAAGGGCCCAATTAAAGAAAAGGGAATGTCTTAAAGGTAGGCTGTACAGGAAATAAAAGTTGCTCAAACCTCTTTTTTTTTCCCCCTTTTACTATCACTTACTGTTTTTATGAACGCCACAGTTTGGTATATGCAGCTTTCCCCAGTCAATAAAGACTTTGCCTAAACCCTAACTATCCAGAACTTAAGGTCAAGACAAAAATCAATGAACTCTGAAGTCACTTCAAGGTCTAGTCATCTAAAATTTTAAAGTTTAGTTCAATTACTCAAAAGCTATCCAAATTTTAGCTTCTGTATGCACATATACAGAAATAAAATAGTTCATAACAGGTAACAAATGTACAAAGAACCAAAAACCCCAACCTTTTTATAGTTATAAAAATAATCCAAAGCAAAATAAACTTAAGCTACATGAACACAAGAAGAATATTCAAGTAAAAATTTAATATAGTTCTGGTTTAGTTAATTTCATCATCAGGGAAGGAAAAGTCAGCCACTGCACACAGCTTTCATTTCAATATGACAAGCCTTCAAAACAATCCACTAAAGAGCATCTCCAGAGATTTTGTTGACTGGTTGATGAACCTCTCTTGAAAGCCTACACCCACGTGCATGTCATGTGACGACAACACAAAGACTTAGTCAATTTTCTGACTCCAAATACTTCTTGACTGGTCCCACCAGACATCAATAGTGAACAAGGATGGCCCGTTGCCCTAGCTAACTCTTCACAGCACTTCACAACGAAGGAGGGGTAACAATTTATAGGCTAGCACTCAAAGCAACAAAACCTGGATGGACCCATTACACTCTCCTGCTGTTCTATAGAAGAGACCAGGTAAGAAGGCACCGTACTAAAATAAAGTCATGAGCTTATTACCTAGCCGTGCCAGAGAGTTTACTTACTGAGTGTACATCGGTGAGTCTGAACACCAGCTACGACAGCCTAAAGTGCGCGCCTTGCGATACAATCTCTCAGACAAATAAAGCCAATATTCATTAAAGAGCAATAAACATTACTCCTGAATACTAGGCTGCCTGGGCGCAAGGCTGATCCCGCCCAAGGTGACAATTTAGTTCATTCAAGCGTACCCTATGCTCATGCATTTAGAAAACAAACAGCGACCTGGGTCACGGCTTTAGCCATCTAATAGCAGCCAAATGAGCGGGGCCACCGCATGCTTTAACAGAACTGAGCCACTTTACCACCGTTTAACATCCCCGCGGGCCGGGGAAAGGCAGCGCGGCTGTCCCTCGGGGCGCAGTACCCACCCAGGGCCACTGCCCGCACCCCCGGCGAGCGCCCATGGCCCCGGCACTGCGCCCACGCCCCCTCAGCAACGGCACGCTCAGTAAAATGTCCGATGGGCCGTCGTCGGGGAGTGCCTCGCTCCCGCCGGAGACCTACCAGGTAATCCATGTACCAGGTGGCGCCGGGCGCCGCGCTGCCGAGGAAGTCTCCGGGGCCGATGGCGCCCGCCCGGCTGACAGCGACACTAAGCCACAGAGCGCCCCACCGTGAGGGGGAGTGGCGCTTCCTGCTGCCGCCCCACCAGTCTCGGCAGCACGGGGAACTCAGCCGCTGCCGCAAGAGCTGCGGAAGGCTCAGTACTGTCAGATCCGCCCACTACTGCCGTTGACCCGCACCCCAGCGGCCCAGCGCGAGAACGGGACAGGGATGACACAAGACGAACAGCGAACGCGCGACTGCAACACAGCCAACCTCCAACCCAGACACCTAAACGCTCGCCAACACCGACAACCTCCGTCTTACTTCACCCCGCACAACGTCGCTATCAGCTGATCACACACGTAGGGCGCGAGGAGGACGCTCTTAAAGGTGTACGCGCCCACCGGAGAGAAGAGAAATTGGTGGTGTGGGGTATCTTCATCGGCTTTCTGTAGGTGTGCGATGGGCTGGTGTGGTTCACCTTCTGCTCTAGCGGGGGTGGCTGGGCCGCTCACAAGGGTTAGCCTCTAGCTGCTCTTCCTGTGCTCCATTTGAGGTGTTACCTACCCCAGAGCTTCCACCCAAATTGGAGAAAACCAAGCAGGTGCAAAGGGTTTATGCTGCTACTATGTGCCAATTTTACTTATATCAGTACAAAGGTATGGGTGCAGATGCTCTGATGGAGCAGATGAATGCCAAGGACGTCATGAGCAGCTGGCTGTGGGCTCTGTGGTGCATGACAGCTCCATCCTGAGTGTCCAGTTTCCCCACATAATGTGGGAGTAGACTTAGAATCATAGAATCTTCATGGTTGGAAAGGACCTTTGAGATCATGTAGTCCAACCATAGACACACACAAAAAACCGTACAATCTCTGTCACTAGAGCATGCCCTAAAGTGCCAAATCTACATGTTTCTTAAATACCTCTAGGGATGGTGACTCAACCACCTCCCTGGGCAGGCTGTTCCAGTGCCTGACCACTCTTTCGGTAAAGTAATTCATAGAATCATAGGGTTGGAAGGAACCTCTGGAGATCATCTAGTCCAACCCCCCTGCCAGAGCAGGGTCACCTAGAGCAGGTTGCACAGGAACACACCCAGGCGGGTTTTGAATGTCTCCAGAGATGGAGACTCCACCACCTCTCTGGGCAGCCTGGTCCAGCACTCTGCCACCCTCAAAGTAAAGAAGTTCTTCCTCATGTTTAGGTGGAACTTCCTATGTTCAAGTTTGTGCCCATTACCTCTTGTCCTGTCCCCGGGCACCGCTGAAAAGAGCCTGGCCCCATCCTCCTGACACCCACCCTTTAAGTATTTATAAGCATTGATAAGGTCCCCCCTCAGCCGTCTTTTTCCCAGACTGAAGAGACCCAAGTCCCTCAGCCTTTCTTCATAAGAGAGGTGTTCCAGTCCCCTAATCATCTTGGTAGCCCTTTGCTGTACCCTCATTCCAGCAGTTCCCTGTCCTTCTTGAACCGGGGAGCCCAGAACTGGACACAGTACTCCAGATGCAGCCTCACCAGGGCAGAGTAGAGGGGGAGGATGACCTCCCTCCCTCGACCTGCTGGCCACACTCTTCTTGATGCACCCCAGGATGCCATTGGCCTTTTTGGCCACGAGGGCACATTGCTGCCTCATGGTCATCCTGGTGTCCACCAGGACTCCCAGGTCTCTTTCAGCTGAGCTGCTCTCCAGCAGGTCAGCCCCCAACCTGTACTGGTGCATGGGGTTATTCCTCCCCAGGTGCAGCACCCTACACTTGCCCTTGTTGAATTTCATTAGGTTCCTCTTTGCCCAGATCTCCAGCCTGTCCAGGTCTCTCTGTATGGCAGCACAGCCTTCTGGTGTGTCAGCCACCCCTCCCAGCTTTGTGTCATCAGCAAACTTGCTGAGGGTGCACTCTGTCCCCTCATCCAGGTCATTGATGAATATATTGAAGAGGACTGGACCCAGTACTGACCCCTGGGGAACACCACTCGTCACTGACCTCCAGCTAGACTCTGTGCCCCTAATCACGACCCTCTGAGCTCTATCTTTCAACCAGTTATCTGTCCACCTTACTGTCCATTCATCTAGCCCACTCTTCCTAAGCTTCCCTATGAGGATGCTGTGGGAGACTGTGTCAAAAGACTTGCTGAAGTCAAGGTAGACCACATCTACTGCCCTCCCCTCATCTATCCATCCAGTCATGCCATCATAGAAGGCTATCAGATTAGTCAGACATGATTTCCCCTTGGTGAATCCATGTTGAGTACTTCTGATAGCCTTCTTTTCCTCCACATGCCTTGAGATGATGCCCAGAACAAGCTGTTCCATCATCTTTCCAGGGATGGAGGTGAGGCTGACCGGCCTGTAGTTCCCTGGGTCCTCCTTCTTGCCTCTTTTGAAGACTGGAGTGACATTGGCTTTCCTCCAGTCCTCAGGCACCTCGCCTGTTCTCCAGGACCTTTCAAAGATGATGGAGAGCGGCCCAGCAATGACTTCCACCAGCTCCCTCAGCACTCTCGGGTGCATCCCATCGGGGCCCATGGACTTGTGAATATCTAATTGATCTAAGTGATCCCTCACTTGATCCTCCTCAACCAAGGGGAAGTCTTCTTCTTTCCCCTTTACTTTCCCCAAAGCCTGGGACTCTTGAGGGCTGGGCCGAGCAGTAAAGACCGAAGCAAAGAAGACATTCAGTAACTCCGCCTTCTCCGCATCCTCTGTCACCATGGGACCTGTATCATTCAACAGAGGGCCCACAACTTCTCTGGTCTTCCTTTTGCTTCCAGTATACTTGTAGAAGCCCTTCCTGTTGAGCTTGACATCCCTAGCCAGGTTTAATTCCAAGGAGGCCTTGGCTTTCCTCGTTTCATCCCTGCACGCTCTGGCGGCATTCTTGTAATCTTCCCAAGGGGTCAGTCCCTTCTTCCACATGCTGTAAACTTCCTTCTTCCACTTGAGCTTTTTCAGAAGCTCCCTGCTCAGCCATGCAGGTCTCCTGCAGCCCTTGGCCGATTTCTTGCTCTTAGGGATGCACCGATCCTGAGCTTGGAGGAAGTGGTATTTGAATACCAACCAGCTCTCTTGAGCCCCTTTGCCTTCCGGAGCCCTAGCCCATGGGATCTCTCGAAGCAGTTTCTTGAAGAGGTCAAAGTTAGCCCTCCTGAAATCCAAGGCTGTAATTTTACTTCTTGTTGTTTTGTGCATAGTACCCATGATCCTGAACTCTATCTTTTCGTGATCATTAAAGCCTAGGGTGCCCCCAACCTTAATGTCCTCCACCAGTCCCTCTGTGTTTGTCAGTACTAGGTCCAGGAGTGCTCCTCTCCTTGTTGGCTCCTGCACCACCTGTGTCAAAAAGTTATCATCAATGCACTGGAGGAACCTCCTGGACTCTGCATGCCTGGCTGAGTAGCCTTCCCAGCAGATATCAGGGTGATTGAAGTCCCCCATGAGAACCAAGGCCTGTGATTGTGAGGCTACCTTCAGCTGTCTGTAGAAAGCCTCATCAGCTTCCCCATCCTGATCAGGTGGCCTGTAATAAACACCTACAACAGTGTCCCTCATATTTGCCTGCCCCTTAATCCTTATCCATAAGCTCTCAGCTCTCTCTTCATCTGCCCCCAAGGAGAGCTCGATGCATTCCAAATGCTCTCTCACCTAAAGAGCAACTCCACCACCTCACCTTGCTGGCCTGTCTTTCCTGAAAAGGACATAGCCATCCATGACAGCGTTCCAGTCATGTGAGCTGTCCCACCATGTCTCAGTAATTGCAATGAGATCGTGGCCCTGTGACCTCACACAGATCTCCAGCTCTTCCTGCTTATTCCCCATGCTGCGTGCATTGGTGTATAAGCGTTTCAGGGAGGGAGTTGTGTGTGTATTTTTCACCCTTGAGATGTGGTGTGCCTTCTGGCTTTCAGAAATACTGGCACACTGGCCCACGAGCACTGAGCAACTATGCCCTGGCACCTCACCAGCAAGCCCAGTACCGTCCCCACCCCCCTTCAAATCTAGTTTAAAGCCCTCTCAATGAGCCCTGATAACTCTTGTCCTAGAACCCTTTTTCCCCTGGAAGTCAAGGTATTCCCTCTTGTTACCAGCAGGCCAGGCATTTTGTAGATCAGGCCATGATCAAAGTACCCAAAGTCCTGCCAGCAGCACCAGGCTCGAAGCCAGGCATTGATCTGCTTTCATTCGTACGTGATTCTGTTGTCGGTTTTCCTGAATGTGTTGCAGGGGTGGTTTATTGTTAAATATCAGTGGAGGAGTGAGTATTATGTAACATCTGATATTGCTACTCAAACCCCAGGGCCAAAGTCAAAGATAGCAGAAATTCAGACAATTCTGCCACTAAAAGCCACAGCAGAAACTCAGACAGCCCCGCCTCCAAAAGCCACAGCAGAAATTCAGACAACACCCCCACTGAAAGCTGCAGTAGGAATTCAGACAACCCCCCCACTGAAAGCTACAGCAGAAACTCAAACGACTCAGATTGCTGCCCAAGCCACAACACAGACACAAACAACGCCACCGGCCCCGATAGCGGCATCGGCTGCCCCCCCACAGGCCCCGGCGAAAGCCACGGCACCGGCACCAGCTCCGGCAAAAGCCACGGCACCGGCACCAACATCGGCCCCAGCCCTGGCCCTGCCCATGCCGGCACCGGTCATTCCGCAGCCTGCGGTCAAAGTCACTCCACCGCCTGCCCCCCCCACGCCCCCACGCCTGTATCGCCAGCCCCTCCCTCGCCCGCAGCGGCACCGGCTGCTCCAGCCTCGACAAGGAGCACGGTCACTGCTCCGGCTGCTCCGACAACGAGCGCTGCCGCTACCCAAACTCCACCAGAACCGGCACAAGTTGCCCCGGTGACCAGGAAGCAGAAAAAGTTAGCTCGTTCCCTTGCCTCTGACGACAGAGACCAGCCCAAGCCAGACAGCGTAGGAGAGGGTCCTTCTCAGGCAGACAAAGGAAAACGTCCTGCTAAATCAGATCCAGGAGAGGGTCCTTCTCAGCCGGTGTTAACACAGGATGAGGACTCAGATGCAGAGATAATCATTAAATCCTTTTCTATGAAGGATTTGTGAAATATGAGAAAGGACTTTAGTCGTCATGAAGGGGAGACACTGGTCTCCTGGTTGCTCCGATGCTGGGACAATGGAGCTGATACCATAGATTTAGATGGCAGAGAAGCTAAGCAGTTGGGAAACCTGTCCAAAGATGCAGGTATTGATAAAGCGATTGGGAGACAGGCAGACACCCTCAGTCTCTGGAGGCGACTGCTAGCAGCTGTGAAGGGCAGGTACCCCTTTAAGGATGACATTGAATGCCATCCAAGCAAACGGACCAGCATGGAAAAAGGTATTAAGTACCTGAGGGAACTGTCTGTGGGAGAGGTGATTTATAGCAACTGGCAAGTCATTATAGACCTTGATGAAATGCCATGCGAACGATTTTTATTGAGGAAGTTTGTGCAGAGTGCACCATCAAATTATTCCCACACATTGTCAACAATGGTCTGGGGAGGATCTGATACTGATACACCAACTGTAAATGAGGCGACTAACAAGGTGCGACAGTATGAAGACAGTCTCTCTGGTCCCCTTCATGTAGCAGCTGTGGAGAAAATGGCTGAGCAAACTAAGACCATTGCTGAGACAGTGGAGAAAATGACTAAGACAATAGCTGAGCAAAATGAGAAAAATGATAAAATTTTGCATGAGCAAAACTGTTTAAGAAGGGGAAAGAATCCCACTCTTCCCCTGAACAGACCCAGGTTGCAGTCATTAAGAAAAAACGCCCTCCTATGAAACCAACTCAAGGGAAACAGGATCCAGTCCGAGATTTCCTGTGGCTTTGCCTCTGCAACAATGGAGAGGACATGAGTAAGTGGGATAAAAAACCTACTCCGGCCCTGCAGGCACGAGTGCTTGAGTTGCAAGGTAAAGCAGATGGAAGGAAGAATTTCTGCAGGAGGAGGGCTGCTCCAGTCCATGGTAAGCGATGCTCCAGTCCTTGCAGGAACTCATCTGCTAATTGTAGATGTTGCTCTCAACATTAGGGTTGCCCTGCCTCCAGCCAGGAGGAGGAGAGGGATAACCGAGTTTATTGGACTGCGTGGATTCGATGGCCTGGCACATTAGAGCCACAAAAGTATAAAGCCCTGGTGGACACTGGTGCACGGTGCACCCTATTGCCATCAAATCATAAAGGGACAGAATCTGTGACTATTTCTGGAGTGACAGGTGGGTCTCAAGGACTGACTGTATTAGAGGCCGAAGTGAGCCTGAATGGGAATAAATGGGAGAAGCACCCCATTGTGACTGGCCCAAATGCTCCGCGCATCCTTGGCATAGACTACCTCAAGAGAGGGTATTTCAAAGACCCAAAAGGGTATCTGTGGCCTTTGGTATAGCAGCTGTAGAGACTGAGGACATTACACAGCTGTCTACCTTACCCAGTCCTTCAGATGACCCTTCTGTGGTGGGACTGCTGAAGGTTAAAGAACAGCAGGTGCCAATTGCTACTGCCACAGTGCATCAATGACAGTATCGCACCAACCGAGACTCCCTGATTCCCATCCAGAACCTGATTCATCAGCTGGAGACCCAAGGAGTGATCAGCGAGACTCGCTCACCCTTTAACAGCACTATATGGCCAGTGCAAAAGTCTGATGGAGAGTGGCGGCTAACAGTAGACTATCGTGGCCTGAATGAAGTCACACCACCACTGAGTGCTGCTGTCCCAGACATACTAGAACTGCAGTATGAACTGGAGTCCAAGGCAGACAAGTGGTATGCTACAACTGACATTGCTAATGCATTCTTCTCTATTCCTTTAGCAGCAGAGTGCAGGCCACAGTTTGCTTTCCCCTGGAGAGGCATCCAGTACACCTGGAATGGACTGCCCCAGGGGTGGAAACCCAGCCCTACTATTTGCCATGGACTGATCCAGACTGCACTGGAGAAGGGTGGAGCTCCAGAACACATGCAATACGGTGATGACATCATTGGGTGGGGTAATACAGCAGAAGAAGTTTTCAAGAAAGGTAAGAAAATCAAGATTCTTCTGAAAGCAGGTTTTGCTGTAAAAAGAGGTAAGGTCAAGGGACCTGCAGGAGACATCCAGTTCTTGGAAATTAAGTGGCAAGATGGGCATTGCCAGATCCCAATGGATGTGATCAACAAAATAACAGCTATGTCCCCACCTACTAACAAAAAGGAACCACAAGCCTTCTTAGGCGTTGTGGGTTTCTCGAGAATGCATATTCCAGATTATAGTCAGATTGTGAAACCTCTCTATGAAGCGACTCAAAAGAAAAATAATTTTACGTGGGGCCCTGTGCAACGACAGGCCTTTGAGCAAATGAAACAAGAGATTGTGCATGCAGTAGCCCTTGGACCAGTCCGAACAGGATGGGACATTAAAAATGCGCTCTACGCTGCAGCCGGGGACAATGGCCCTACCTGGAGCCTCTGGGAGAAAGCACCAGGGGAGACTCGAGGTCGACCCCTAGGATTCTGGAGTTGAGGCTATAAAGGCTCTGAGGCCAACTATACCCCAACAGAAAAAGAGATATTGGCAACATATGAAGGGGTCAGAGCTGCTTCAGAGGTAATTGGTACTGAAGCACAGCTCCTCCTGGTGCCCCGATCACCAGACCTGGGATGGATGTTCAAGGGTCAAGTTCCTTCTACTCATCATGCCACCGATGCTACCTGGAGTAAGTGGGTTGCCTTAATCATGCAGCGAGCTTGAATAGGAAACCCCAATCGTCCAGGAATCGTAGAAATGATCACAAATTGGCCTGAAGGCAAAGACTTTATAGTGCCACCTGAGGAGGTGGTAACTCGTGCTGAGGAAGCCCCACCATATAACGAACTCTCAGATAATGAGAAACAGTATGCCTTGTTCACTGATGGGTCTTGTTGTATTGTAGGAAAACATCGAAGGTGGAAGGCTGCTGTGTGGAGTCCTACATGACAGGTCACAGAAGCGACTGAAGGACAAGGTGAATCAAGTCAATTTGCAGAGGTAAAAGCCATCCAGCTGGCCCTAGACATTGCTGAATGAGAAAGGTGGCCAATACTCTATCTCTATACTGAGTCATGGATGGTGGCAAATGCTCTGTGGGGGTGGTTAAAGCAGTGGAAGCAGAGCAACTGGCAGCGCAAAGGTAAACCCATCTGGGCTGCTGAATTACGGCAAGATATTGCTGACCGGCTAGGGAAACTAGCTGTGAAAGTACACCATGTAGATGCCCACGTACCCATGAGTTGAGCCACTGAGGAACATCGAAACAATCAGCAAGTGGATCAGGCTGTGTGGCAGTGTGCTCTCCCCTTTTCCCCTTTTTAAGGAGCTTGACGGGACTTGTGATGAGGCTACAGCCCACCGTGGAGCAGAGAGCCGAGACCCCCACACTAGCACGAAACTGGACGAGGAGTCCTGAGTTGTAGTGCCATGTTTCTCCTGTCTCTCTGTCTGTGAAAGTATTTTTAATAAAGGATGATTTTTTAGACTGTGCACAGCAATGGACAGTCTAGGCTTTCTGGACCGGAGTTGGCACACAGGGACAGTACTTCTGGCTCCAGAGTTAGCACAAGTGGGGTCAGCTCAGGTATCTTTGACGTAATGTACAGGTCTAAGTCATTAGACTTACCCCCTGCATTCACAGTGTAGGGCCACTGAGATGCTGTCCTCTAGATGATGGGGGCCAGCCATTGTCTCTGGTAGTTGGCAAGACAGAGGTCAGTGTCTCTTTCAAACAAGAGAAGGTACACCCAATATTTTCAGAAATATTCCTACTCCCATTAAAACCCAAATCTTGTAGCATTACTCAGATGAAAAAGCACATTTTGATTCCTGGCTATGAACTGAGTAAGGAATGCAAGACCTACCTCTCTTAGAAGGAATTTTGCCACCATGATACCCCAGGGGTTTCTTTTCCACTTTTCCAATGAATGCCCAGGGCTGTAGCTGAGTGGTTACTGAGTGACTGATGGATGTCACGTCAGCCTCGGTTCATTGCACCACAAGTATCAGATTGTGTAGAGAGATCTCAAATGCCCTGGATGCAGAAGATACTATAACAAGGCAACAAGTCGAAGCATTTGTGGGCTTTCTGCCCACAGGGATCACATAGAAATGTATATTTGTGACCTTGCTTTTGGAGACAAGTGCTGATATTGAGACATTTTCTTCTATGAAAGCATTTTTTATAGTGCTTAGATTCATGCATGAAAACATCTTTATCTGTTTATAGGAGCAGTCAGATTACAAAGGTAATCCTTCACTGATGGGGACTGAGAAGGCTCCATAACACTTGCTCTGCAGGGCTTGCAGCAGCATTTATTGCTGATTCTGGGCCAGGATTTTGTAGGCAGCCAGTATCAGGGTTCTTAATTTAATCACCTCAGAATGTCTTAAACGTGTCTTAAGCTGTAGCTGTTCTGAAATCCTTTGCTGTTTATAAATTTCTCATTCTGCTGTCCATGAGCAATATTAGCAGCTTTCTCCATGACATTCAAATTCAGTTCTAATCAGATTATAGAAGTAAAACATCAAATACAATATCTTTATTTCTTGATAGTATGGCTTTGTTTGTGTGCTTTTCCAGAGCCTAAGGAAGAAGAATTTAATCTCAAAGATTTGGAAACAGCATTTTTGGTATGTAAATTAAAATTCCATAAAAGTCACAACCTGTCTATTACTTCTTTAAGGATTATGAATATGTATGACAAATACTTATTCCTTAGAAATACAGCTCCTACTGAATTAATAAACGTGCATTATTTTCAATATATTATCAAATATATTATCAAATAGAATAATTTTTTTTCTCTTGCTGTGACTAGCCTAAATTTTCTACTGTTCAAAAAGCCTGGCTTTCCAGCACATATGTAGCTTACTACACTGTACAGCATAATGGGACTAGATTTCTATTTCTTAGCATTTTCCTCCTCGTTGATTCTCAGCAGGGACATGAAGGTACAACTTCTAATCCATCTCTTGAAGATATTTCCACAGTGCCCTAAGCAGTAGAGGGTTAGAAAAGCTTGCAACCACTATTTTTTTTTTAATCTTCACAACACCTTGCCATAGGAAGACACTATTTTCAACATTTCACAAAAAAGAAACCAAGCGAAGAAAAGTCAAATGCTTTGTCAAGTGTGTATGAGAAGAAACCCTAAAGCCCTAAATCTAGGCCTTCCAAATTCCACAATTTCTTAAACACAGAACCCCTGCTACCAAGGGGATATTCCCTGTCTGCGCTCATTTAATCCTTAAACTGCTAATAATTCAAACAAGGTTACCAGTTTAAGACTAGGGCTCTTAACTATTGTTTTTTATAGCTGTGGGGACTGTTTCATGATGTTCCGTTGAAGAGTCATGAAATGAAAAATGAGTCCATAGTAGTAGCAATTTGGGTTGAGGTGACTTAGAAATGTGTCACGGTTTGGGCCAGGTTGATGTGGCGGTGTGCTCTCCCCTTTTCCCCTTTCCCCCCCCCAGCTCCTGCTCAAGCCATGGCCATCAGCGGGAGTTGTTATGAGTTGCACTTGAACTGTGGGAGATGGCTGGCAACATAACCAAAACACTGTCTGGAGTGGGAACCTAGGTATTTTGTTCCCATGAGAATATGACTATAGGTCAATTATCTTACTCCATAAATAGTGGACAGCCCAAGAGCCCTTTGAGCTCTCCTGCACGGCAGCGGGCTGCACGACAGGACCTCCCCTTGAGTGGGGACGCTCGCTTAAGGTTCTTCTCCTCGAGGTTGAGAGATTCCTTGCTGCAACAGATTCTCGGTAAGTGACTAATAGCATGCTAAACTTTGAAATCTTAGCTAAGTGATATAAAGGATTGATTGCGCATATATAATCCTTTAGGCATAAACCGTTGACCAAGTCTGGGACTAGGATTGGATCCAGCCGCACCTAGACTCCTCTCTGAGAAGGAGTTTAGAAAGCAAGGGCGTCCTTTCTGAACCTCGTGACTCAGCGGTGGGCTGTAGCCTCATCACAAGTCCCATCAAGCTCCTTAAAAAGACACACTCTTTAACCACATGGTAATACCACTGATGCCAGCATTTTCAGGGGGAATTATGTCTAGTAGTCACTTGTACAAGTAGGACTGATGTAAGTAGAAAATCATTTACAGCTCCTCTCAGGTTCTTTGGTTTCTTTACAGTGCTTTGGGCTGACCCCAGTGAGTACCCCTCTTCTGCAGATGAAGCATGCTGCTCCCGAGCCCTGTGAGCTAATACAGAAGCAGCAGCAGGCAGGTCAGCGTATGGAGAGGAGACAGAAAATTGTAGGACCTGAGTGGGCCTCAGCACGTAACGAGCAAGGAAGCCCACCAGAGGTGTCTCAGGGGAGCAGGAAAAACACTCAAACTGGTTCAGAATATATATTTATATATTTTAAGGCAAAATATTTAAACCTCTTATGAGAAATATTTGACTTTATACAATGAGCATTTTAAAGGGCTGAGAAAGACATTTCAAAATTACTTAAAAAAATTGAGGTTGTTAATAGAAAAGGAATACCATACAGGGACTAAACCTTTGGTGTGCTAAAATGAAAGAATGTCACCTAATATCTTCACCTATGTTTCTTTCCAATTGCACATTCGTTTAATTTTCCCATACATTAATTGTGCATTCCCATCATGTAAGCAGAGGTACTATGGCAGAATGTCCAAAAGTTTCATTTGCTCTTAGCAGAGTTGGATGACATGGGGGTTAAAGTGTGAGTGCCCTATCTAAACTAGCCACCCCAAAATTACTACAGTCAAGTCCTCATCACCTCATGCTGGTTTACTGATTCACTGTAAATTAGTCAACATGCACAGTTATCCCTCTTGTTGGCTCTGCATGGAATTGGTTTGATCCAGCAAGACTTCTTCACTCAGGTGCCACTGTGCAGCCTCCAGGGCCATCTGGCATCTCACTCTATCCTACCACAATATTGATGCAGTGCAGAGCTCAGCTGGCTGCACCTGCAGCTGATTCAGATGTCCAAACAGGGCTCCTGCAAATGGAGGCACTTAGGAAACACCATGCGGAAACAGCTAGCTGGTGCCACATGGGGCCTGGTCGCAATCAGCTGGGCTCCAGCGTTAGATGTCAGTGGTTCCCTGCAAATGGGTGACTGCACAAGAAGTAAGTTGGATCAGAAGATGTTTTGGGGTCCAGTGTCAATAATTCCTTTATTATTAGTTCCACTCCTCATTTTCCAGGATATCCCACTCTCCTCTTAGCCTGAATACCAGAGTTAACTGTTCACAGACGCTGCAGCAGTGCAGTGGTGTAGGCACTAATAGCAGGCATAGCTTTTCTGAATGAATGAACTGATTTTGAGTTTGGATGTTGGGTTTAAATAAGTCAAAGTCTTAACTAATAGCGATAGCATTACATACATACATCAAATTAATGAAAGGAAATTATTTTCAGAGCATGGTTTGACAAATAAAAACATAATTCTTGTACTCTGTTTTACAAGGCAGACAGAAACTTATGAGCTACCTGCAGTGGTGACAGTTGTATGCATTTTAATAGTATTTCAAATATATTTTTTGTAACTTTATCATAATTATCCAAGTCCTGGCATCATGATCAGTATGCATCGTACAAGATGCACCATAAATACAATCTCTGCCTTAATGTATATATGAAGCCTGAGGGCTTGATCCTGGAATGAAACTGATAGGGACTCAATGCAGATTAGGAGACTGAGGCAAACATATGCAGAATTATGAATTCCGAGACTCATTCTACTGTACTACCCATAGCACTATTTATCTGAGAACTTCTAGAAACTTCAGCCTAAAATGGTTACAGTGTGGAGACAATTAAGTTTTCCAGATTTATAGGTTTAAAGGTCAGAAGGATCAATGATGATCCCCAGTTTGAACCCCTGAACAGAACCCACATCGTCTCACTTGCTAATTTCCACATGAAGCCCATAATATGTTTAAACAACAACATGTATTTAAGTACGACATCAAATCTTAATTCAAAAACTTCACTTGATAGAAAACCCATCACACCCCTCCATAAATTTTTCAAGTGTTAATAATCACCACGGCCAACAAAAAGCAGGTTTTCCATAGCCCTCTGAGATTTGCTCAGTGATATAACTTTTACCCTAAAACTAAAAGTAACAGTCTGGACAGCTCTTGGGACAGTCTTTTTACTATCCTGATGTTGTGAGTTAGTTTGTATTACAAAGATATAAATGTGTAACACTTGCTGCTAAACACCCTCTTTAGTTACTAATAGAACACAAAGGAATTAATGGTCATTAAAAACTGTGAATATAATTTTTCCACATAAAGAGCAGAAATATTTCTTGAATACCCTTTGATATATTTAATATCTCTCCTGTATCACAATTGGCAGTTTTGTCATCTTCGTGCCATACTCATCTAAACTATTGTTAGGATTTTGTTTATTTCTGTGGAAGTCCTGCCTGTTGTCCCACTGGCCATATAATTTTTAATACATCTTTACCTTTTTCTCATAACTGTCAATTGCTATTTCTTGCTATCAACTTCTTAATTTTTCCATTTCCACTTTCACTTGCCCTTTTTGTAACAGATAATTCTACTCATATAAACACAGTTCTTTATTCTTCTAAATGCATACAGAACAATCATAGGCAGGTTCTGACACTGTTTTTATTAAAATATTATCATCTCTTAACATTTCACTAATGGTATGGGATACCTAGTATTTCTCCAACACTGAAATCCCTTCTAAAACAAGGGTCTAATAAGGAAAGTGACAGGCTGCACCATCTGTGATAAGGAATTTATACCTCTCACCTTCTCATCAATACACAGCCCAAACTAAGTACAGCAGGAATTTTCTTCACCACCTCATCCGTTGCAGGCCTCTATGTTTGCCGGAAGAACAGCAAAACCCAGAAGCTAAAATGTTTACCTTAGAGTAACTTAATGCCATTTTCAGCCACTGAGGTTCTCAGAATTCATCTCTTGAGCTGACACAGACAACATGAACGCCTTCTTGGCCATCCTTTCTGTACTGCATGCCCTCAAGCAACAATGCAAGCTAAAATTTTCTCCTTGAAGATAAGACAGCAATCTCACTCAAAATTTAATGTCACTGCCTCCTGCTAGCAGAATGCGCTGTCTCAGTTTAAACACAAGCACTGAGAGAATGGAAGATACTTTGATGGCCAAACTGCCATCAAAACTGGTCTTTTGCCTAAGTTAGTGAGAACTTGTTCTGGTTTCCAAGCTGAGACTGAGAAGTTACTCTCATAAGGTTACACAACAGGCAGTAAAAACTCACGGACAAATAAACTTGAGTTAAGGCTCATCCATCCTGATCAATAAGCAAGGAGCTGCTGGTGACTAGTCCTTCACTCTGAGATCAGCCTCTGCCAGCCACCTCTTTGCACAGGGCCAGGGCAACTTCAGGGTTGATGTGAACCTCTTCAGCCCCAAAGGACCCAAGTCCCATGGATTTCTAGAACCCAGCAACATTTATTGCCCTGTGGGGAGTGGCCAGGGTTAACACAGGCACAGAACCCACTAAGAAGGTTCTCTCTGCAACTGTTTATCCTGGGTGAGGATAGATACCTGCATGTGGGAAATGACTGAATGCTCAATCCTTCATTCTTGCTATATGATACTTTATTCATCCTATACAATGGATTTATTGCTGAGATCACTTTATTACTGAGATGCATGTCAAGTACTGGCAGTTGACCCGGGCCCATTCATCTGTAAACACGAAAGACTCTTAGCACCATCCAGAATATCTGTCTAGCACATGCCCCCACTGCCACAGCATGGAAGAACTGCATACATAATAGATTTATCTTGACAGCATCCTTAGATGATTGTGAAACAATATCTCTTCAGACAGGGAACAGAGACAGACATGCATTCCAAGCAATATTAAATGGAGGGTTAAGAATTTCTGAGTAACGGTCATCTATTACACAGACGGGGGCTGAGATAGCTAATACATATTGCAAAGGTCAAACAAGAACCTCAGTGTTTCTGCTCAATTATCTCTAATTTTACACAACCCAGTTTGAAAAAAAATTCTGCAATTTTATGCTCCCACTTGAAAAATATTGTTTTCTCCTAAATTCCACTGCATCTTTTCCTAAATTCCATAGTACACTATAAAGTGTCTCCATTTCTGATACCTGTTTTATGTTTTCAAGTATGATTGTGCAAAACATTTAAAAGCTAATCATATTGGATCTTTTAGAAGCTGAAAATGAAAAAAGGAAACACCACCAAACCATAGAATAACATATTTGTTGCATTTATTGCATTTTCTTCATTGTTTTGCTAGTTCAAAGTCTTTACTTGCTTTTAGTCTGGTAACTTCAGTGTTTAAAATAATTTCGTGCCCTCTAGTGGCAGCCCTGCCAAGCATGGCGAACTGCTGCTCCGGAAGGATTGGGAATTAGACATTACAGTTACAGATGATGTAGAAATGAAAGAAAAACAGTTTTTTACCCTTTTAAGTGAAATTTATTATCCATCTCTATAGTTTAAAAAAATTACATTCATTTCTAGTTATGATGAGATAGTACCACCAGCAAAACAAAATCATCTACAGATACAACAGATACAGATAAATAGCAACAATAAAAAAATCACACACTGAGTAAGCATTTGACTGAGTTTGCTCTTAGAAATTATAGTGATGAAAATTGGCCTATTTGTAGCCATTTCCTTGCACAAAGCACTATTCAATGTGTTTCCTACTAGGAAATTGTACAATATGAAGATGCATGGTTTTTCCAGGGTCTACAAAGGGGTATCGTCATAATGGTGACAGTGAAAAGATGAAATGCCGCCAGAGCTTCATCTCCTGTCATGGAAAATCACTTTGATTTTCTTACTAAAGCAACAAAATGATATCATAGAGGAAAATTAACAAAATAAAGAAGAAAACATTAGGGGGCTTCAAGGAAAAGTTACCCAGGAGGTGATACACACTTTTATTATTTTTGGTTTCAGATCCTCTACTTGTTCACTTTTTCTTAATTCAAGAGAGTCTAAACTCCTTACCTTTTCCCCAAAATATTCCCAATTTTTTTTATTATAATAAAGCTTCTGCACCTGAGCAGAAATATAAATCACAGTGTTTTCAAACACCTCTTTCAGCATAGATTCTCAGGGGTCTTGAGATGCCTAACTCCAAATGAAAATAATGAGATATCCCATACATAGACATCTGTAGCCATTTGGCTTTAGTTTGGCTTTCAGTTCCACACCCCCCCCAAATTACAAATCCCTAGGAACACATTAAATAATAAACATTTTCACTGAATTATAGGTTATCAGTCTCAATAGGATCATAATAACATTCACTTTGACTCTGAAAATTTAATTCCCAATGAAGATGGTGGAAATTTATCCCTTTATCAGGGAGTGTAGTGATAGGATGAGGGGTAACAGTTTAAAACTGAACGAGGATAGATTTAGATTGGAAATTAGGAAGAAATTCTTTACTGTGAGGGTAGTGAGGCACTGGAACAGGTTACCCAGAGAAGTTGTGGATGCCCCATCCTTGGAGGTGTTCAAGACCAGGCTGGATGGGGCTTTGAGCAGCCTGGTCTAGTGGGAGGTGTCCCTGCCCATGGCAGGGGGGTTGGAACTAGATGATCTTTAAGGTCCCTTCCAACCTGAACCATTCTATGAGTCTAAGATTCTATGAAATTCCTGACCAAGCAAAGCATTCAGATACATGTTTTGTGCAGCTGAAATGACACAAGTCAATATGTGCTATTCTTATTTTGAAACCCTTGCCTCTGCTAGTCTGAACAAGAAACAAAGCTCAATCAGTCCAGCTCTTCTAATCGGCACTGTAGATGGCTACCAAGGGCCTAAGAAGTTGGCTTCTTCAAACCCTTTAAAAATCTTTTTTAGGGTGATTTCTAATTTTGCAGGTTGGTTTTCTTGATAATAATCATTGAGTTTTAAAAAATGTTAATTTTAACATCCACAACACAATGTTGTGTGCCTGCACACAATGGTAATCAGAGTTGGCTCACTGGTGGGAGATGGAAAATGTAATTTCAAGCTAGTTATTGTTCCAAGTTCTCTTTGCAGTTTTGTCCGCCAGGGAAATAATATAACACACTTTTTCCTTTCATAATTTTTCCTTATTGATTGTGTTAGTGCCTTGAAAAAACATGACTTAATTTCATGTAACTTAATTTTTGTTAAAATCTCAAGATGAAACTGTAAGATTTTTAGAGAATAACTATTTCACTAGTTTACACTTATTTATTTAAGAAATATTATTTTCATTAGCTTTACAAATTTTATGCCTTCAAATTCTCCTGGTAGCAGTTTTTGTACCTGTTGAACTTGACAACTTTGCTTGTGTCCATTTGATATACAAATAATGTGACTACTTACTAAGAAAACGTCAGATCTAATGCACTAAGGGGGCAGGAGGAAGCAGGACAGCTGCCACCTCCACCACTTCACCCAAGAAGTCAGTCAGGCCCTCTGCTCAACTTTGTCCCTTCTTCCAGCTCTGGCCATGACATTGCAACTCCTCACCACTTGGAACAGCAAAATCCCATTCCTGAACTGGCTTTGCAGCTGTGCAAGGCATCTTGTTCATCACTCCAGATTGTTCAATGAAACAAAATCTTAAATGTGTCTATTTGCACAAATCAAGTAGATCAGCATCATTTCCAGTACTGATCACCTCATGTGAAAAAGACTATTTCAGAGAAAACAACAATAATGATTAAGGGCATTGAAAAGTGAGATGAATAGGGACTAAAAAGTTTGGGAAAGGAGTTGAATCAGATGCAGTAAAATGTATATAAAACAATAAATGGTACAGAAAAGGCAGATCAGGAACTAATTTTCCAGTAGTTTAACCTGTGAGGATTCACGTGAATGCACAAGACTGCCCAGATCAAATCACGATCAATATTAGAATCATAGAATCATAGAATTGTCTAGGTTGTAAGGGACCTTTCAGATCATCTAGTCCAACCATCAACCTAACACTGACAAAAACCATCACTAAACCATATCTCTAAGCACTGTGTCTACCTGTCTTCTAAATACCTCTAGGTATTATGTTTTTGATCATTGAGGGGGTTATTCCTTGCATTGCTTGTCTAATTCTGTTATGCTTGTTTTGTACTCTACTAGGGAAAAATGGTGTGGGAGAAATTTGTATTCTTACTTAGTGTATGTATAATCTTAGAATCACAGAATTGCCTAGGTTGCAAGGGACCTTTCAGGTCATCTAGTTCAACCATCAACCTAACACTGACAAAAACCATCACTAAACCGTATCTCTAAGCACTGTGTCTACCCGTCTTCTAAATACCTCCAGGGACGGTGCCTCAACCACTTCCCTGGGCAGCCTGTTCCAATGCTTAATAACCCTTTCAGTGTAAAATTTTTTCCTAATATCCAGTCTAAACCTCCCCTGGCGCAACTTGAGGCCATTTCCTCTTGTCCTATCACTTGTTACTTGGGAGAAGAGCCCGACCCCCACCTCTCTACACCCTCCTTTCTGGTAGTTGTAGACAGTGATAAGGTCTCCCCTCAGCCTCCTTTTCTCTAGGCTAAACAACCCCAGTTCCCTCAGCCGCTCCTCATAAGACTTGTTCTCCAGACCCCTCACCAGCTTCGTTGCCCTTCTCTGGACCCACTCCAGCACCTCAATGTCTTTCTTGCAGTGAGGGGCCCAAAACTGGACACAGTACTTGAGGTGGGGCCTCACCAGTGCCGAGTACAGGGGGACGATCACTTCCCTAGTTCACTCACCACACTGTTCCTGATACAGGCCAAGATGCTGTTGGCCTTCTTGGCCACCTAGGCACACTGCTGGCTCATATTCAGCCAGATGTCGACCAACACCCCCAGGTCCTTTTCTGCCAGGCAGCTCTCTAGCCACTCTTCCCCAAGCTTGTAAAGCTGCATGGGGTTGTTGTGACCCAAGTGCAGGACCCGGCACTTGGCCTTGTTGAACCTCATGCCATTGGCCTCAGCTCATCAATCCAGCCTGTCCAGATCCCTCTGCATCAAAGGATGCATTAGGAATAACTTTGGAAGAAATACAAAACCTCGATCACTTATCTTGATTTGCAGTAGTCAGAATTTGGGATTAAATCTAAAACAGAGGTTAAACTGATCCACATCTACCTCCTGTTGGGGATTTAGGCTTTACTCTAAGTTGGCCACGTGGGTGGAAGGCAGCACACTGGACCTTGGATCAGGTACCATAGGAATCCCTGCATTTAGCAGAGAATCACATCTGCATCGAAGGCAGACACTGATGGTGCACCAGCTGCAGTGGCAGAATGCCTTGACAGAAAAAGAGCTTTGGCAGTTCTGAGAGAGCTGACAAATGCTGATGCAGGGCTTGAGGAGCACCTCAGAGCCTGCTGGGAGGTTGATCGTGACCAGGCCAGGTCAGGGTGCTTCCACTAGTACCAAGTGAGCTGGCAGGGAAACCCAGAAGCCTTGATACAGAGTTGTCTGAAGTCAAAGTCTTCAGCTGTACCATCCTGGGAAGCTGCCAGCTCTCTCTCAGGAGGAGACTGATGCTTCTTGCTTTATCACTGATGTGGATATTCAGTATAGCTCTCAGTAAACTTGCTGCTGCAAGTTTAACGCTTGGGTTAGGAGGTAGCAGCACAGTGGCACAGAACAACATGAACACATTTCCCTGGGCTGGCCGCCGAGGAACTGGTTGTGTGGTAAACTATGTGGTTCTTTGGGCACTATTGGTATCAGCTAATTAAAACAGACTTCCAGAGTTAAGGAGTGAAAGAATTGGGGGCTAACATGCTAAGCTGGGGTGATATATTCAAAAAATGTTAAGTACACAAGCCAAGCAACAGTAATAGAAAAGCGCTGTGATAATATATGCACTAACACTGGAAAAATGAAGGTCAGAAGAAAAAAGTGAACAGGTATCAAACACTAAAACTAGCAATGAAAGCAAGCAGTGGGTCTTGTAGGATTCCAGTGAATTGCCCCCAGGTGAAGGCAAATTATTTGACACCAAGACCTTTGAGAAGTAACATACTTTGAACTATGGCAGAGAAATAAACAAGAACTGTGTATCTGGCAGGATGTTGATGGGAAAACATGAAGAACTAGGGGCCAAACAGGCACAATCTCCTCCAGAGAACTTCTTTCCTAGCAGGGGCAAGAAAGCTCACCACAACAGGGCGAAGGCAGCGTTTACACCCAGGAGGAAGACAACAGGCAGAAAAAAGTTTGTATCCAGTTGCAAGAGACCACTTGTAAACAAAGACTGAGAGAAGCAGCCTGAGGGAAGCATGAAACAAATGGTGAGAGACAAAGGAAAGGGAGGAGACCCTAATGTCTCAAACACACCCAAGTACCAGGCCTTCTGTGCAAAGAACTGAAAAGGGTAACACCTGCTTATCTCTTGTGTGATTCATGGTGCCAGGAGGACGAGTCTTACAGAAACAGGACAGCCCTGCTTTTGGTCGGCAAAGACAGAAAAATCAAGATAACAGAAACTTGTTCTTTGTTTCTTGGAAAGGCTACCCCATCTGATGACTGACCTTTGCCTCATTACCTGAGATCATCCCGCCCCAACCCATGTCTTATTGTCTCTTTAGGGTTACTCCCAGCGGACTGTCAGCAGAATGTACAGTCCATTGTTCTACCCGAGCTGTTGGCGGGGAGGGGGTTCAACTGGTCCTTTTAGCCGAGTGTAGTGAGTCCAACCTTTTTCTGTTGTCCTTACTGCCATTTCAGTAGTGAGGAGTACTTGGAATGGTCCTTCCCACTCCGGTTGGAGCTTACTCTCCGTCCAGGATTTGACTAGTACCCAGTCCCCTGGTTTATACGGATGGATGACAAATTCCAACGGCAGAGTTTGAGCAAGAAGGCCTTTAGTTCTGAGGAAAGAGAGAGAAGACGACAGCCACAGTATATATTTCTTAAGGAATATGTCCTTGGTTTCAAATGTGGGCACACCTTCCCTATCTTCAGTGTAAGGTAGTCCAAAAAGCATTTCATAAGGTGAGAGACCAGTATCTTTTCTAGGGGAGGTCCAGATTCTTAATAGTGCTATTGGTAAACACTTAATCCATGGTAATTTTGTCTCAAGAACTAATTTACATAGTTGCTTCTTAATGGTTTGATTCAGTCTTTCAACCTTCCCAGATGATGGGGGGTGCCAGGGAGTGTGATAATCCCATGTTATCCCTAAACTATCCATCACTCCCTGTAGCACCTTGGAGGTAAAATGGCTTCCTTGATCTGAATCCACATTTTCCACTATTCCGTACCTAGGAATTATTTGCTCTAGCATTACTCTTATCACTCCTGCAGCTGTTGCGAAGACTAATGGATAAGCTTCCACCCATCCAGTGAGGTGATCTACCAGGACTAAGAGGTACTTAAACCTGCCAATTGGTGGTAGTTTGGTAAAATCAACTTGTATACTTTGAAATGGCCTTAACCCCAGTTCTCATCCTCCTGGGGGTTGTTTTCTAAGGGTCTTCTTATTTATTTTCTTACAAATAATACACCTTTCGCAGATTTGCATGTAAATGCCAAAACATCCATACTTCCACAAAACTATTCGCACATTGCTTGCGTTCCCCAATGGCTTCCTTGATGTAACACTGCCATTATTTCTCTCATAGTTTGTTTGTTGACCATTTCCTTTACATCAGGCAGAATCCATTTACCATATTTTCCACTGCCCCTGCTTCTGTCATTGCTTCTCCTGCCCCAAGGCTGCCTCTTTTGCCACCTCATCCACTAATCTGTTTCCCCTTGCGGTAATTGAATTGCCTCTCTGGTGACCTTTAACATGTACAACTGCTATTTCACTTGGTATTAATATATTAGCTAACACCTGCTTTGTAAGTTCTTCATGTAAAAGTTCTTTCCCTTTGCTATTTATTAGTCCTTGTTCTTCCCAAATTTTACCAAAGGTATGCACTACCCCAAAGGCATAACAAGAGTCTGTATATATTGTTCTTTCCCCTTTCTCCAATTAATTTAAGTGCCTGGTTTAAGGTATACATCTCACATGTTTGAGCGGACCATGCACTAGGTAATTTTTCAGATGCTTTTACTTGTTGGCTCGCTCCATGCACCACCGCATATCCATTACACCTCTTTCCTTCTATCACTCTTGAAGAACCGTCTATGAACAAATGAAGACCCCCAGATAGGGGTTCTTCCCTTAAGTCAGATCATATCTTAGTCTGGTACTCAATTACATCTAAGCATTCGTGTGTAAGTTCTTCATCCTTTGCCTCTACTTTTCCACAAAAAGCTCGCTGGGTTAAGGCAAGGGCTGGTAGTTAAAATCAAATCATCCTTTTCAATTAAAATTGCTTCATACTTCAGTATTCTTGAATTGGTTAGCCGTTTTCCCATGGTTTGGGCTAAAATGGTTTTTACTTGGTGAGGGGTGCTAACTTCTATCATTCCCCTGGCCACCCTCGGGAGACCGGATCTAAGAGTTTAGATAAATAGGCCACTGGCTGCCGCTTATCCCCCCCCACTCTTGAGTTCCTAATGCAGCCCCTTTTGTCTACAGTTAAAAATAGTTGAAAAGATTTCTCCAAAGAAGATAAGGCTAAAACTGGAGCTCTGATTAGGCTCTGTTTTAAATCTTCCACTAAATCCTCCTCCTCTTCTATCTAAACCAATACATTCGATTCTTCAGCTAACAGTTTGGAATACAGTCCTTTAGTCTTTTGAGCATACCCCTCTATCCACAGTCTACAGTACCCAGTCAGCCCCCCAAAATTTTCTCAGTTCCCTCTTGGTCTTTGGCAGAGGTAAGTCTACTATTCCTTTGATCCTCTCAGGATTTATTTTTTGACTCCCTTCACTGACTAGATGTCCCAAGTACTTCACTTCTGTTTCCACATATTGCAATTTTTTTTATTTATTTTTTTTTGAGACCCTCAAACCTTGCTGGCCCAAAAAGTTCAATAACTCATTCGTGGCTTCTTTTACCCTGACTTCTTCCTCCCTGGATACCAATAAGTCATCCACATACTGAAGCAGGGCTACTCCCGATGGAGGTTTGAATTGTTCAAGCACTTGTTCTAACACTTGCCCAAACAAATTAGGGGATTCTGTAAATCCCACAATGATAACACCCTACCGGTGAACCTTGAGCTGCTGGTAGGAGTGGTCGGAGCAGTCCTCTTCCCTGTCCTCTTCCCCTGTTATTCACCCCTCTTCCTCACCCCCAAGTATCAGTCTAAGGGGGTCCCACTTAGGGGATTCAACTTCTTTGTCAGTTGAAACATCACCGATGGTCTGGGATGGGAACATATAAAATGGATTTGGGCGTCCCCGAATCCTGAATCTATTCATCTTGACCCAGCAAAAAGCATATTCACCTTCTTCTAATGAGGGTGGTTCCTTATTATTCACATACATGTTTAAAGTCTGACAGACCCAATCCTCATTAGATCCAAATTTGGGCCAAAATACACTAGGAGGTCTTATGGGTTCTTTGGTCCAAACAAATTCAAATGCAAATGCAAACATGTCCCCCCGGGACATCCCGAAGATCTCCCGTGATGGACACGGGACCCCCAGGGATGTCCCCAGGATACCCCTGGGATCCTCTAAGACAGACACAGGGTCCCCTAGGACACCCCTGGGACCCCCCCAGGATGTCCACGTGCCACCCCCCCCCAGCCACCCCCGGCCCCTCCAGGATGCGGTCAGAAGAAAACAATAATGTATCATTTTCTTTTTATCTTTATCCCTTGTACAAGAAGAACCATTCCAAAACCTCAACATTCTCCCCTAAAGGACTGTCTGGGGGAATGTTCCCGGGGTCTTTCTTATTATCCCCTTTCTCATCCCTAGGCCTAGAATTCTTATTTCCCATTCTGAACAGAGACTTTTCTTACACCTCTTCCTTTCGCTTCGTCCTTCTCCAGCTGCGCCCCTCGCAGGACTACAGAACCGCGGATCCAGACTCCACACTCACTTCGTATTGTGGTACATCTCAGTCACTCACACACACCAAGTCTCTTAGAATGTCCTCGACCACCGAGGTAATACTTTAACAGTCCAATTTTTCTTACCTTGGTCTGTGCATGGAGTTGCCTGGTCGTAATCTCTGTGCCTACTGCATTAAGTTCATTTTTCCCCCTTTGTGGTTCATATGGTCTGCCGCTTAATGAAGTCTCGGGATCCTAGTCGATTCCCTTCAGAGCCCCAGGCGACGATACACGAGAACGTTGAAATCAACGTTATGCGTCTTCCCATCCTTCAGCGACAAGGAACCCCGGAGGTGATGACTTCGGCTCCCGGACAAGCCCCCAAATTGTGAGAAACGCTCCTTATCCAATAACAATGGCTCAGGCAGTGAACGATACGAAGCACATTTTATTTGAACATTCTTGCAAGAACAGGTGACCTAGCAAGTAGGCACACTTTTGGTTCTTGAAACACACCTTTTTATTCCCTAATCCCGGCCGAATTTTCCCTCCCCTGTTTCCCATTGGTTAGGTACTCCAGGGTTCACAGTCTGTCCGGAGCACTTAAAATTCTTCCTGGATGTCCTGCCTCTGTTTACTTCTCTTTATGCTACACCTAGAGGGTTTAGCTGACTTGTTTATTTCTTTCCTTTTTGGTAAAAAATTGCCCAATGTCATTAGCCCTGGTTAAATGTTTGACTGCCCTTCTAGACACTAATCCAGTATGAATCAGTTTGTCCTTTTGTCTGTGTGATAAGAGATGTTCTACAAGCCTTTGCTGGAGCCTCTTTGTCTTAGTCATTCCCTTATCATGCCACCTCTGATGGAAACGGCTTTTCTCCTCTGCAAAAACAATACCTGCCTTTCTTACATTCGCTGTTTGTTCTTCACAAGGAGTTACATTTACCTATTTACCAGACTCTCAGTCCCTGGTTGTAACAATTCCCCCCTTTGAGACTTCCAAAGTTCACTCTTTGGGAGTCTCACCTAAATCAGATGGTTATAATATTTTTGACTTTTAGGATTACATAGATGAGTCAACAAGAGGTAATTAGTGGTAGACAGTGAATCATTAAACAAGATATGATAATTATAAAAACTATCATAATAATAGCGACAAACAACTGTTTAACCCATGCAAAGTTTGGAAGACAGTTGGCTAACCAACAACAATCAAGTCCTTCTCTTTCTTTGATCCCTGTGGACAGATCACGTATCTGTTTAATTTTTCCTTCAATGATTTCAGAATTATCAGTTAAATTGAAGCAACACATTCCTTGAAATTCTTCACATCCATGGTTATGTCTTAACAACAAATAGTCAATTGCTGCTCTATTCTCTGAAGTGGCCTTTCTAAGCTGACTTAATTCTTCTTCTATAGACGACAATGCTTGTGAAGTATAATTGATATTTTTCACTAAGGGACTAAAAAGTATTACTTTGGATTCACAAGCTTCATCCTGATCATTTGTCGCGCTTATCCTGGCCCTTGGGTTTATGAATACTTGGGACTAATCTTCCAATAGAACAAGGTCCCCCAGTGCTATTTGCTGGGATGTAGGTATAAGCCATCCTTCCACACAATAAAAACCACACGGGACGTAATTTGGTGTGGACCAAACTAGACTTTACATTAAAAGTACTATTACAAGACAAATGTGGCACAGACTTAGATAAGCTTCTACAAGATTGGGTACATTTGACAAATCTCACACAACTTTCTGCGGGAAAAGAGTTCCCAATTCTCACTTTAATCATCTTTCTATCCAACTTCTTGCTGTTCTGCCCTAGATTTTCAAAATTAATATTATTATAGTTTGTAGGAAGATGACTGCTCCAGCATAGTTTCTCCAATGGGGACTAATGTGGTTTCCTGAGGACAAGGCTTATCACTAATTTCCCAACTAATGTTTTTTCCATCTAGAAGTTTAGTGCTATATTGGAACGTATAGTTTCTAAGAGTGTCTAATGGAGTTGGTACCCCAACTAAACATGAAGTGAACACATTAGTGACAGATTTTCCTACTGTAGACAAAAGGTAGAAGCGTTTACTACTTTACTGGCTAGTTGTTCCCACAAATTTGCCTCTGGGTCCCATAAGGGTAACTTGTGTGGATGCCGCCCTGATTCCAAAGGTCTCTCAATGTTGCATCTTAAAAGTTCTATACCTTACCCACTCTCTTCCTTTACTTTGGGCTGCAGAGACTAAAGTAACTTTCATGCATACAACCATGACAATGACCACAGCCCAGGTCCTCATCTTCTCTGGAATCTCAGCTTTAAAGGGTCTTCAGTTGCAGTGGATGTCCACTGTACCGGAGCTGATGCTGGCTTTACTCGAGTGTAGTGGACCCAGGGTTCTATCCCTTCAACTTTAATGGCAGTATATGTTGTCAGGAGCACCTGGTGGGGTCCTTTCCACTTTTCTTGGAGAGGCTCCAAATTCCACTATTTTACATATACCCACTCTCCGGGCTGGTGCTGGTGAACCAGAGTGTCTAAGATGAGAGGTTCCGCTAGTACAATCATAGAATCATAGAATCTTCATGGTTGGAAAGGACCTTTAAGATCATCGAGTCCAACCAAACAACCTACAATCTCTGTCACTAGAGCATGCCCTGAAGTGCCACATCTAGACGTTTCTTAAATACCTCTAGGGATGGTGACTCAACCACCTCCCTGGGCAGGCTGTTCCAGTGTCTGACCACTCTTTCAGTAAAGTAATTCTTCCTAATATCTAATCTAAACCTCCCCTGCTGCAACCTCAGACCATTTCCTCTGGTCCTGTCATTATTCACCTGGGAGAAGAGGCCAACACCCACCTCTCTCCAACCTCCTTTCAGGTAGTTGTAGAGGGCAATGAGGTCTCCCCTCAGCCTCCTCTTCTCCAAGCTAAGCATGCCCAGCTCCCTCAGCCTCTCCTCATATGACCTGGTCTCCAGACCCCTCACCAGCCTGGTAGCTCTCCTCTGGACACGCTCCACCACCTCAATGTCCCTCTTGTACAGAGGGGCCCAGAACTGAACACAGTACTCGAGGAGAGGCCTCACCAGTGCCGAGTACAGAGGCACGATCATTTCCCTACTCCTGCTGGCCGCGCTATTCCTGATACAAGCCAGAATGCTGTTGGCCGTCTTGGCCACCTGGGCACACTGCTGGCTCATGTTAAGCTGGCTGTCCACCAGCACCCCCAGGTCCTTTTCTGCTGGGCAGCTCTCCAGCCACTCTTCCCCGAGCCTGTAGCGTTGCTTGGGGTTGTTGGGACCGAAATGCAGGACCCGGCACTTGGCCTTATTAAACCTCATACAGTTGGCCTTGGCCCATCAATCCAGCCTGTCCAGGTCCCTCTGTAGAGCCTCCCTACCCTCAAGCAGATCAACACTCCCACCTAGCTTGGTGTCATCTGCAAACTTACTGAGGGCGCACTCAATCCCCTCATCCAGATCATTGATAAAGATATTAAACAAAACTGGCCCCAAAACTGAGCCCTGAGGGACACCACTGGTGACCGGCCACCAAGAGGATTTCACCCCATTAATCACAACTCTCTGGGCATGGCCATCCAGCCAGTTTTTAACCCAGCAAAGAGTACACTTGTCTATGCCATGATTCGCCAGCTTCTCCAGGAGAATGCTGTGGGGGACGGTGTCAAAGGCCTTACCAAAGTCCAGAGAGACAACGTCCACAGCCTTCCCCGCATCCAGAAGGCGGGTCACATGGTCATAGAAAGAGATCAGGTTGGTTAAGCAGGACCTCCCTTTCCTAAACCCATGCTGGCTGGCCCTGATCCCTTGGCTGCCCTGCACTTGCCCTGAGAGCTCACTCAAGATGATCCTCTCCATGATCTTTCCTGGTACCGAGGTCAGGCTGACAGGCCTGTAGTTCCCCGGATCCCCCTTCCGACCCTTCTTGTAGATGGGCGTCACATTAGCCACCCTCCAGTCATCTAGTGCCTCCCCTGTTGACCAGGATTGTTGATCAATGATGGAGAGAGGCTTGGTGAGCTCTCCCGCCAGCTCCCTGAGTACTCTTGGGTGAATCCCATCCGGCCCCATAGACTTATGTGCGTCTAGGTGCAGAAGCAGATCATTGACTACTTCCTCCTGGATTATGGGTGGGTTGTTCTGCTCTCCATCCTTATCTTCCAGCTCAGGAGGCTGAACACCCTGGGGATAGCTGGTGTGACTATTGAAGACGGAGGCAAAGAAGGCATTAAGTATCTCAGCCTTCTCCTCATCCTTGGTTGCAACTTTCCCCCCAGCATCCAGTAAGGGATGGAGATTCTCCCTGGCTCTCTTTTTGTTGATGTATTTATAAAAGCTTTTTTTGTTCTCCTTAAGGTTTGTGGCCAGGTTGAGCTCTGGCTGGGCTTTTGCCTTCCTAATTTTCTCTCTGGATAACCTAACGAGATCTCTGTACTCCTCCTGAGTTGCCTGTCCCTTCTTCCAAAGGTGGTAAACCCTCCTTTTATTCCTAAGTCCCATCAGAAGATCCTTGTTCATCCAGACCGGCCATTTTCCCCGCCCTTTAGACTTGCAACACTTGGGGACAGCCTGCTCCTGGGCCTTTAAGATCTCCTTCTTGAAGAGCATCCAGCCTTCCTTTGCCCTTCAGGACTGTCTCCCAAGGGACTCTCTCAACCAGTGTCCTGAACAAGTCAAAGTCCGCCCTCCGGAAGTCCAAGGTGGAGGTTTTGCTAACCCCCCTCCTTACATCACTACGAATTGAAAACTTGACCATTTCATGATCACTAAACCCAAGGCGGCCTCCGACCACCACATCTCCCACTAGTCCTTCTCTGTTTGTGAGCAGTAGGTCTAGCGAGGCACCTCCCCTGGTAGGCTCACCCACCAGTTGTGTCAGGAAGTTATCTTCCATGCACTCGAGGAACCTCCTAGCCTGCCTGCTCTCTGCTGTGTTGTATTCCCAGCAGATGCCCGGCAGGTTGAAGTCCCCAACCAGAACAAGGGCTGGCAATTGCAAGACTTCAGCCAGCTGCTTATAGAATACTCCATCTGTCTCCTCATCCTGGTCGGGTGGTCTGTAGCATACTTCCAGCACAAGATCTCCCCATTATTTGCCTTCCCCTTCATCCTTATCCATAAACACTCGACTTTATGGATCACTGGAATCTAGCTCTATGCAATCAAAACACTCCCTAATGTACAGAGCCGCACCCCCACCTCTCCTTCCTTGCCTGTCCCTTCTGAAGAGCTTATAGCCATTCATCGCAGCATTCCAGTCGTGACAGTCATCCCACCACGTTTCCGTGATGGCAACTACATCATAGCTGTCCTGCTGCACGATGGCTTCCAGCTCATCCCGTTTGTTGTCCATGCTATGTGCATTCGTGTAGATGCACTTGAGCTGGGCTACCGATTTCACCCCCATTCTTGGCCCTTTATCCCTAGGCTCATTACTAGTGGGCCTGGTTTTATCCCCTTCCCCCTTCAATTCTAGTGTAAAGCCCTGTCCATGAGCTTTGCTACCTCTTGGCCTAGTACCCTTTTCCCCTTTTGGGATAGGGTTTTCCCATTCTTAGCGAGCAGGCCCAGTGTTCTGCAGATCAAACTATGATCACTGAATCCAAAGCCGTGCTCATAGCACCAGTTCTGGAGTGTGCTTTTGGAGACTGCAAGAGTTTTCCCTAAAGAAATCAAGTAAGAATTTCCCCTTTTACATGGTCTTCTCCTGGGACTACTGGCATTTGATACGGCCTTCCATATACTAGTTCATAGGGGCTAATCTTGTTAGACCCTGGTTGTATCCTAACCCTTAGAAGTGCTAATGGTAGTGCCTCTGGCCATTTCAAATGAGTCTCCTGGCATATCTTACTTATTTGTTGTTTCAAAGTTTGATTCTTCCTTTCTACCTTCCCAATCGATTGCGGTCTCCATGGCGTGTGTAGATCCCATTGAATTCCTAGGACCTGGCTCAACCTATGGATTACTTCTGCTACAAAATGTGGACCCTGATCTGATGACATTCCTATTGGGACCTCAAAGCTTGGAATTATTTCCTTTAATAATATCTTGACCACTGCCCTTGCCTTGTTGGCGTGACAAGGAAAAGATTCCGGCCATCCTGAGAAGGTACCCACCAGGACTAACAAGTATTTGTAGCCACTTTGCCTTGGTAATTCTGAAAAATCAATTTGCCAGTAATCCCCTGGTACTTTTCCCCATTTGGTTACTCCAGGGAGAGGTCTTTTCCTGTTCAACAGGTTATTCTTTTGGCAAGTCACACACCTTTCAGGCACAGATTTAATTATTTTAGTCATTCTTACACTAATAATCTGATCGCAGAGGCTATCAATCATGACCTCACTTCCCCAATGTGTTTCTTTATGTTTTTCTTTTACTATCTTTATCATTACTTGTGGAAGCACTATAACTTGCTTTTGGGGGGTTATTAACCAACCTTTTTCATTCATTGTTGCCTTCAGATGCAATGCTAGATGTCTATCTGCTTTACTATAATTAGGCTCTGATTCTAGTAGTTCTATCTGCTTAGTTGGCACTAACGCGAGGATGCTTTGTTCTGCCACCTCCTTAGCAGCTTTATCGGCCGGTCGATTACCCACATTCACCGCAGCTTGTCCGAACTGGTGAGCTCTACAGTGCATTATTGCTAACTTCTTTGGGTTTTTGTATATCTTGAAGAAGTTGCAAAATTTCTTCCTTGTGTTTGATTGGCGATCCCTGAGCTGATAATAATCCTCTCTCTTTCCATATCGCCCCATGTGTGTGTACCACTCCAAACGCATATTTGGAGTCTGTCCAGATGTTGACTCTTTTCCCTTCGGCTATCTTCAGAGCCTGTTGTAACGCAATCAGTTCTGCCTTCTGGGCTGACGTGCTTACGGGCAGAGCCTCTGCTTTGATTACCCCCGTGACTGTAACAACTGCGTATCCACCCATCCATTTCCCTTCTCAAACAAAACTGCTCCCATCTGTGAACAATTCCAATTCCGGATCAGACAGTGGTTCATCCTTAAGGTCTTGTCTGCTGGAATACACCTGCTCAATAGTTTGCAAGCAGTCATGAGATAATTGTTCACCCTCTTTCGCCTCTGAGCTCAGGAACATGGCTGGGTTTAGGACAGCAGTGGTTTTCAGTTCCACATCATCCTGTTCCAATAAAACAACTTGATATTTGAGCATACGGCTTGGAGAGAGCCAGTGTCCTCCCTTTTGTTCCAAAACAGAGGTCACCGTGTGTGGGACAAACACAGTGATCCTTTGTCCGAGAGCTAGCATCCTGGCTTCCTGGATCAAGAGGACAGTGGCCGCGACAGCTCGCAGGCACCCAGGCCACCCCTGGCTCACATTACGGAATCACGGAATCACGGAATCTTCAGAGTTGGAAGGGACCTCTAGAGATCATCTAGTCCAACTCCCCTGCTAGAGCAGGGTTGCCTAAAGCACATCCCTCAGGGCTGCATCCAGGCGGGTCTTGAAAATCTCCAGAGAAGGGGACTCCACAACCTCCCTAGGCAGCCTGTTCCAGTGCTCTGTCACCCTCACTGTAAAGAAGTTTTTCCGTGTATTTGAACGGAACTTCCTATGTTCTAGCTTGTGCCCATTGCCCCTTGTCCTGTCGCTGGGAACCATTGAAAAGAGCCTGGCTCCGTCCTCCTTAAACCCACCCTTTAGGTACTTGTAAACATTAATCAGGTCCCCCCTCAACCTTCTCTTCTCCAGGCTAAAGAGTCCCAGCTCTTTCAGCCTTTCCTCATAAGGGAGGTGCTCCAGTCCCATAATCATCTTGGTTGCCCTACGCTGGACTCGCTCCAGTAGTTCCCTGTCCCTCTTGAACTGGGGAGCCCAAAACTGGACACAGTATTCCAGTTGTGGCCTCACCAGTGCAGAGTAGAGGGGAAGAAAACATTGTCCAGTTGTTTAGAAAAATACCCTACCGGTCGTTTCCAAGTCCCCAGTTTTTGAACCAATACTCCCAAGGTGAGGCGTTGGCACTCGTGCACAAACAGTTCAAAGGGCTTGGATAAATCTGGTAATCCCAATGCAGGGGCTGACATCAAGGCTTTCTTCAGTTCCCTGAACGTTGTTTGACATTCAGGAGTCCACAATAAATGTTTCTCTGTAGATCCTTTTAAGGCTTCGTACAGGGGCTTTACCAATAGTCCATAATTGGGTATCCACAACTGACACCATCCGGTCATACCTAGGAATGCTCTCAGGTCCCGAACAGTTCTAGGTTCTCGAGTTTGACAGATTGCTTCCTTTCTGTCAGTTCCTAATCTTTGTTGTCCCTGTAGAATCTCAAATCCCAAATAGATCACTACTTCTTTTCCTATCCGTGCCTTCCCTATAGACATACGGTAACCCCCTTGGCCCAGGAAATTCAGTAGGCTTATAGTCATCTGTAAACATTTTTCTCGTGTTTCTGCTGCCAGTAAAATGTCGTCCACGTATTGCAATATTATTCCTTCACGATTTTCTGTTCTCCATAGCTCCAATTCCTTTGCCAATTGATTTCCAAATATTGTTGGACTATTCTTGAACCCTTGGGGCAGCACTGTCCAGGTAAATTGCGTTTTGCGTCTGGTTGTGGGACTTTCCCATTTGAAAGCAAATATCACCTAGCTGCTTTTATCTAGCGGTATGCAGAAGAAAGCATCCTTAAGATCAAGGACCGTAAACCACTTATATTCCTCTCTTAGAGATATTAACAGGGTATACGGGTTGTCTACTACTGGATGTATATCTTGGGTAATCTGATTTATAGCTCTTAAATCCTGTACTAACCTATAATCTGTACTGATCTGCTTCTTCACTAGCAAAATTGGAGTGTTGTATTCCGACTCACATTCTATCAGTAACCCATAATTTAAAAATGTTGTTATTAACCCTTCTAAACCTTTTCTTGCCTCCAACTTAATAGGATATTGCTTTTGCCTTACTGGTCTGGCTCCTGGTTTCAGAATGATCTTTACCGGATCTGCCAGTTTTGATCGTCCTGGAACTTCATTGGCCCAGACCAGAGGTATTACTGCGTCCTCCACCTCCGCTGGAATTTCCTCCTCCTTTTGTTGCACATTCTGTAACATAAAAATTCTTGCTTCCGCAGCCTTTGATTCCGGTATCAACAGTTTTACTTGTCCTTCCTTAAAAGTTATTTGTGCATCTAACTTACTCAACAAATCCCTTCCCATGAGGGGCATCGGACATTCAGGCATGTATAAGAACTGGTGAACCATCCAGTGCTTCCCCAATTTAAATTTTAGAGGTTTCAAAAAGGGCCGGTTTTTCTGTTTCCCTGTAGCACCAACACCACTTACAGTCTCACGGTCAGTGCTCCCTTTACAAGCATTAAGTACAGAATAAGCAGCTCCAGTGTCAACTAAAAATTCTATTTTATCATTCCCCAGCTCTAATGTAACCAGTGGTTCAGCTGGGGATGACTCCCCCGGTCCTCCTCAGGATTCTAAACCCATCACCTTGACAGGCTGCAGGATCGAGCCTTGGTTACTGACTCTAGGGCACTCGTTTTTCCAATGTCCTCGCTCTTTGCAGATTGCGCACTGATTTTCTGCTAAACGAGTTCCCCTCCCTCTCCCAATTCCTCTGTAGCCTCCTCTACTTCCTCGGGCCCCATTCATTCTTCCCGGAGCAAGTCCCATCAATGCGGCAATTAATCTCCCTTCTCTTTGATTCTCCCTGCGGACCTGACCGGTCTCCCTCTCCTTTTCTCTGTTATTATAGACGGTCCAAGCTACTTCCAACAATTTTCCCAAGTCCCTCGAATTTGCTCCTTCTGACTTTTGGAGTTTCTTTTGTATATCCGGGGCAGATTGTCCCATAAAAATAGAGGACAATTGCACAGCCTCCTCTGACTTCTCGGGGTCCAAGTTCATATATTTCCTAGCAGTATTCTTTAATCGTTCCATAAATGCAGATGGCAATTCATTTGGTTCTTGTTTAACCTCATACAATTTTGACCAATTAATCGCTTTTGGCATAGCATGTCTCATTCCGAATAACAACCATCTTTGATATCTGGTTAAGAGCCCCCGGGGTCCTGGTTGATTAGGGTCCCACCCCGGGTCCATAGTAGGAAAATTCTGATCCCCTGTTCCCTGCAAGTCTCCGTTAGCATGTGCCCTCTCTACCTGTTTCCGGGCTACGTTCAATACCATGCCCTTTTCTGTACTGTCCAGTAATGTTTCCAAAATCACCTGCAGATCATTCCAGTCAGGGTCCTGGGTCCTAATAATAGTCTCAAATACCTTGGCCACCTTCTCCAGATCCTCCCTGTAAACTCCCGCTGTTTCCTTCCAAGACCGCAGGTCTGTTATTGAGAACGGTACCTTTATTGTTACCGGACCATTATTTCTGACTCCCTGTCTTAATGGTGCCGGAATAACCCCCTCCTGTCTTCCCCTACTTCTGTCTGCAATTGGGCTAAATCCTTCTGCCCCTTCATACTGCCTTTCACCATCCCGGCTGTGACTTTGCCTTCCTCTTGCCCTTTGTCTTGGGGCCACCATTAACTCTAAATCATCCTCCTCCCTCTCACATTTGAGGCATCTTTTCCCAATGCTACATGCCAAACAACACCTCCTCAGGTTTTTATTCCCTCTTTCTTTTTCCAGTGCCAGGACCATAGGGTCCTGTGGAGTTCGCCCACAATCCTTCTGCCACTCTGGGTGGTTTCTTAAAGTGAAAAACAAATCTACATACGGTACTTCATCCCATTTGTTTTCCCTCCTACAAAATAACATAAGCTGTAAAATTGTATTATATTTTAAAGTCCCATTTCTTGGCCATTTTTCTTGATCTTCTAAAGTATATAACGGCCACCAATTGTTACAATATTCAATCAGTTGCTTTCTCGTGAACGGGTCCCCTCCTATTTGTTTCCAATGCTTCAGTATACAACCTAAAGGAGATTTTTTCAAAATCCCCCCTTCCGCTGATGGCTTGCTACCCATTATAGGATAGTACTAGTATAACGAACAACACAAAACACAAAGAAAATGACAACTGAACATAGCACTTATTACACAAGACAAAATAACAAAACCTTAGGGCCCGAACCTTTTATACCAGACTTTTGCTCTTGGTGCAGGCCTTCCCTGCCTGGTGTTGAGAGCAATACCTTTAAGCTTATCACCCGGGTTTCTCACAGACTTTCGTCCGGTGAGACCAACTCCTTCCCTTAGGTACCTTTATAGCCCAACCCTGCGAGGCTTTTGCCTCGCCTTACGGGCAGGCAACCCTTAATGTTCCTTAAAGAAAAGAATGCCTTTACCTTTCCAGGGGCCTTGCTCGGAGCTCTTTGGTCCGGGGGTTGGAGGTTCTCCCTGAGAATCCCTCGGTGCCATCTGGAGGTCCTGCGATCCCACGGATCGGTCGAGATTCAGAGGCAGAGTCCCACCTGGGTCGCCAGAAACTGTCACTGCAATCAGGAATGAACTTCCTAACACCGATGTCGTCTTAAGAAGCAGGCATTCTTTAATTCGGCGCCAGGGAAATGGGGGATCTCTCCACCTAACATGTCCACCGAATGCGAGATTCACAGAGACTTATATCCATACAGAATATGCATGGTCATTACATTTCCCAGCACTCATTGCCATATTCATTACATTTCCAGAACTCATTTCCATATTCACATCACCTTGGCACATGCGCATTAAGTCTGTTAGGGGCTTCATGGTAGGTTTTGGGTGGTTCCTAGTGGTGTACGGTGGCTGGTTTGAGCTGGTAATAGAGGAATCCCTTTGTGTGGATTGAGGAAGATAAATGCAGAAGCTTTTGCAACTCCCCCATTTATTTTGCAAGCTTGTTATCGGTCCCTCCAGTCTCTTCAAGGGTGTGGTATTCTTTGCTGTTTGTTCTTCACAAGGAGTTACATTTACCTATTTACCAGACTCTCAATCCCTGGCTGTAACAACAGGAGTTATGAGGGCAAATGATCAGGGCAGGGAAAAAAACACAGAGATGAGACTGAGGCTGTTCCACAGAAAACCAACATAAGCAGCATGATCACATTTTTCAAGAGGGATAAAATACACATTATCCACAACTAAAATACATGCTTTCCTAATTCTAACCTTACTTTTCTTGCTTCTTTGTAAGCAAGAACCAGCTGGAGGAGGACCACCAGAAACAGTGTAACCTTCCCGTAGCATCTGCGTAATACACCTGTTATCAAAGACAGGCCTCTGCTTTGTTTCTAAAATGATTGTTTCTTACTAACCTTCTTACTGTGTGAGAAAATAGCTAATTACTGACCTTCTTACTGTGTAAAAAAAATAGTCACTGAGCTGATGTACAAATAGTGATAATGAGGAGACAGCCAGAAGTAGCTAATCACCAAGGATGGGATAACAAGAAGTAGTTAATCACTTCACAGTTCTTCTATACATCAAGTATGTACTCCTATACCAATTAGGACAGAGCTGTGGCTACTTCAAAGAACATCCTTATTATCTTCAAGAGGTTGGCAAACTTACAGCAAACTTCTACTGTCCTGAGATGACTCAATACCTTAAAAGGATAACGTGAGGAAGGGTCTCCTTACCCAAACGACCACCGAGACACTCACGCTTGCGCAGAAGTGTTTTGCCGACACAGCAAAATTTGATACGCATGTGCAAAAAGGCTATTCGGTCATCCTAATGAATATGTAAGCCTAGGTGGAGTTATGTATTAGGCAGGCAGAATTATGAGAATCTTTTGTGTATAAATAATGGGTGAATGTCCCCAGTAAAGTGTGCTAATTTGTGTGTTTTCCCCCTAGCACCTGACATCAAATAAAGCAATATCTCCTTTCTAAACTACTTTTGGTTTCGAGAGCTTTTATTTCAGGTAACACACCTGCTGCAGAAAAGTCCAAGAAGCAATGGCATAAATTCTTCCTTCTCACAACATGGAAACCCTGAAAAGAAAACAAAGCATCTGAGAAGACGCACAAGCTTCTTTGCCAAACCTGGAGAAGTGCTGAAACATCTTTGAGGGGGGGCAGAAGTAATCATGCATTTGGTCGCGGAAATCTACGGACTTACGAAAATTTAATCAACAGATTTAAAGAGGCTGAACTTGCAAGTATTACAACCTGTAAAA
Organism: Rissa tridactyla; assembly: GCF_028500815.1. Classification (NCBI taxonomy): domain Eukaryota; kingdom Metazoa; phylum Chordata; class Aves; order Charadriiformes; family Laridae; genus Rissa; species Rissa tridactyla. The sequence continues at coordinate 17,947,753 of NC_071496.1, forward strand.
CTTGGTATAAAACACTCAAAACACGGCATTTTGGAAACGCTACCAGATTATAACCGTGTTATTATTCTGGCCGCGAGGCCGGGGTGCCTTTCTCGGGTGAGGGCAGAGGCCGCGGAGGGGAGGGTGAACAGGGGTACGGACAGGGTTTGGCGCCCACCCTGCGGCTGGTCGGACGTCAGAGAGCGGGCGGGGAAGCGCCGTGCCGGGCCGGGCCCATCGATGGGGGCGGCTGCTCTGCGCTCGGCTTTTCTGCCCTGTCGCTCGGCTCTGGATTAGCGAAACTGGCGACGTGGGACGATCGCCGGTCTGGCCCCCGCGTGTGAAGGGGGTGAAGCCGAGACTCGGAGCTGGCTGCGCCGCAGCGCAGCGGCCGCAGCGTCCCTGCCGTCGGGACGCGGAGGCAGGGGGCAGCCGCAGTATTCTCCTGCTGCAGTCCCGCCGGCGCGGCGCGGTGAGGGGCGGCGGCACCGCGGCGACACCGCGGCGACACCGCGGCGGCGGGGAGCCCTGGGGGGCGGTTGGGCGGTGGGGCCATGGCGTTGCGGGCCCGGGCGCTGTACGACTTCAGGTCAGAGAACCCGGGGGAGATCTCGCTGCGGGAGCACGAGGTGCTGAGCCTCTGCAGCGAGCAGGACATCGAGGGCTGGCTGGAGGGCGTCAACAGCCGCGGCGACCGCGGCCTCTTCCCGGCCTCCTACGTGCAGGTTATCCGCGCTCCGGCCGCCGAGCCGCCGCCGCCCGCCCGCTACGCCAACCTCCCCGCTGGCAGCTTCGAGCCGCTGCCGCCCCCCGCCGCCTTTAAGCTGGCAACACAGCAGGCACCTCCGGCGGCGGCGCCTGAGCCCTTCTCGCTGCCTCCCGCCGCCAGATACCCCTTACCGCTGGCGCCCTATGGCGGGTCCTACGAGCCCAGCCAAGGTAGCGATGACGACTGGGATGATGACTGGGATGAAAGCTCCACGGTGGCCGATGAGCCAGGCGTCCTGGGCAGCACCTACCCCAACTACAAGGTGGCGGGCAGCCAGGCCTCTGGCCGCTGCTGCCTGTCCACGGGGTCTGAGCTGTCCCTGAGTTCCCGCAGTGACCACCTGGCAGGCCACCTGCACCTGCCTGGCAGCAGCACCAAGAGCTCAGCCACGGTGAGCCGCAACCTCAACCGCTTCTCCACATTTGTCAAGTCTGGTGGGGAGGCCTTCGTGCTGGGTGAGGCATCGGGCTTCGTGAAGGATGGGGACAAGCTGTGCGTGGTGCTGGGCCCCCGGGGCCCCGAGTGGCAGGAGAACCCTTACCCCTTCCAGTGCTCCATCGAGGACCCCACCAAACAGACCAAGTTCAAGGGCATGAAGAGCTACATTGCCTACAAGCTGGTGCCCAGCCACACTGGGCAGCAGGTGCACCGTCGCTACAAGCACTTTGACTGGCTCTACGGGCGCCTGGCTGAGAAGTTCCCCGTCATCTCTGTGCCCCACTTGCCGGAGAAGCAGGCCACTGGCCGCTTTGAGGAGGACTTCATCTCCAAACGTCGCAAAGGCCTGGCCTGGTGGATGGACCACATGTGCAGCCACCCTGTGCTGGCTCAGTGCGATGCCTTCCAGCACTTCCTCACCTGTCCCAGCACGGATGAGAAGGCCTGGAAACAAGGCAAGCGCAAAGCTGAGAAAGACGAGATGGTGGGTGCCAACTTTTTCCTGACCATCAGTGTCCCCACTAGCACTGGGACCAACCTGGATTTACAGGAGGTGGAAAGCCAGGTGGATGGCTTCAAAGCCTTCACAAAGAAGATGGATGAGAGCACCCTGCAGCTTAATCACACAGCCAATGAGTTTGCCCGCAAACAAGTCACTGGTTTCAAGAAGGAATACCAGAAGGTGGGGCACTCCTTTAAGTGCCTCAGTCAGTCATTTGAGCTGGACCAGCAGGCCTTTTCGGCCGGCCTCAACCAAGCCATAGCCTTCACTGCAGAAGCTTATTATGCCATTGGGGACCTCTTTGCAGATCAGCCCCGGCAGGACCTAGATGCTGTGATGGATTTGTTAGTGCTGTATCAGGGGCATTTGGCCAACTTTCCAGACATCATCCATGTCCAGAAAGGTAACACCCTTACGTGTTTTCTAAAATGATGAAGTTTTATGTATCTGTAGTATGCACACAGATACAGAGACAAAGGGCTAAATTTGCTCTGCATCTGGCTTGCTGACCTTGGGTTAAATCTTTCAGTGTTTACTCGGGTAAACTGTTGCTAAAAATACAAAAACCACATCAGTGACAATTTGCATTCTGTGCCAAGGGTCTAGACGTTGTTGGGAATTTTATTGGTCATAGTTTTGGCTGTGTATCTCTGAAAGAAACCACATCTGCCTATACTGCTGATACATTAAAGATTAATGAGCTTGTTTACAAACCCTGGAGATCAAGTGGTATGAAACCATCTATTACTCTTTGATGTATGTTATGTATCTTAAATCTCTGATCTAGTAGATAATAAATATGAAGTAATCTGAAGATGGAGATACTCCGATTGACCACCTTGTTTGAGGTGTGCATGGTGGTGTGTGTGTTTTATAGTGTCAGACATTTAGATGAGATGTTTAAAGCTGCTGTGGTTTGTCAGTTCGGCCATGCATTAAACTCTCTTGGTGCCTTTGTGAGGATGATGGTTTGCCACAATGTTCTTAGTTGGAGTTGTTCATCCTTTGCCCTTGTTATCATAAACAGATGTTGCTCACTTGTTATCCTTTTGTCATCTTTCTAGCTGAAACAGCACTTCTGAGGTTCAGGTTGCTGTTTGTATGGCACTTTGTGATCCATCGGAAATAAAGAAACTCCAAAAATTAAAGAATCATCAGCTATATAACTAGTGACACTTGTTCAGATAAATAGACGTTTGAAGCACTATATATGTGTAGCTGATTTCCCGGTTGTGAAGTTAATACTATTAATACATTCTTCACCATTGTGAGACTAGCCCATCATTCATTCTTTTTGCTGGTATATATGATCAGGGATGTGTGGGGATTAGAGCTGTAAAAGAGACCAAGAAAACATCACATATGTTGTACAGAAATGGGTGTGTGTAATAGTTATCTGAGAAAATGAGTGAGCTTCTTTATTGAAAATTATTTTGGAGCTTAATAAGTGGTGTTCTGCACCTCAAGAGGCAGAGCTTGAATTGTCACCTATGGTGAATCAGTCTTTTGTGCCCTTACGTGACATTTCCAAGGTTTTTGCATCTGGAATAGTACCTTGAGTTTTACGATAAAAGAGTTGGAAGAGTTTTTTCAACAGATCAAAAAGGCAGGCTTTCAGGAGGTATGCATTGTTGCTGGGAAAAACTGAGGAGGCAGTGTTGGTACAAAGTGCACAATTTGTTGTTATTTTAAAAAGTAAGCTTTTCATTAAAATTACATGCATCAAAGTCAGATTTCCACTCTCCTGTCAAATCTTGAAAATTGTGAGTGGAAACTGAAATAATCAATATTATTTTTAAGAGAAAAGGGAAATGTGCAATCTAACCTTAGAGGAGTTGTTCTGTTAGCTGCTGTGGCATTGTGTTCTGATAACAACTTTAAAGTATTTTAAATTCGGAGAGAAGGATGACCTTGGTAATGCCTTGTGTTTGGGAATAGGAGATTTTAAAGTGAGCTGTCAACTAATAATAGGATTATTTGTAAGCTTCTGTGAAAAAAAAAACAAAAGGAAAGATTTTTTTATTAGGTGGAGTAAAACAGCAGATGATATATACTATTTAAATACTATATCCTCAAGCTTTAAGACTATATAGAGTTCTTCATTGTAATATTTTGGGAGCGTTTAGTTTGAGGAGAGGATTTGGAATAATAAGATATGCGTTTGACTCAACCCATATTTCCTTCAACTTGCGTGTCTCTGTTTCCTTTATAGTTCTGTTTAAATTTGCACTTACTGGTTAGGTTTACCATGCTGAACCAGGGGAAGCTCATCTAAATGAGCTTCCACTAGAGCAGTGCATGAGCATGATGTATGTAGAGCTGATTTTGTGCCAGAACACTGTCCTGGAACTGGTTGGAGAAACGTACAGCCGGTCTGTGTGCAGGTGTTAATGCTCCAGCACTTCTGGGCTAACACTGCCTTCAGTACAATATTATCTCTGGTACATACTTGCCATCAGAAAACGTCATGGGCTTGAGATATTGGTCTCTTGAGTGTCCATGTTCATCACAGGAATAGGATTAGAGCCAGGTTACATGTTTGTTGTTGTCATTCCCTTTACAAAATAGGCAAATTGGAAGAAAACTTAGAGGAAGATGTTTTTTACCCCCAGTATATTGCTGGTTTATTACTTTTAAGAGTTACCTGTAACAAGGTATAACTTTTCAGTTCCTAATTGTAAACTTCAGATGGAAATATGAACTGTTTGATAGTCTTACAACATAAGAGCTTTCTTTTAAATTTACTAACTGGGATAGTTGTCAGTATTTGAGAATTATTGTCTGTATAGACCAAAAAAAAATCAGTTGGTGATAATAGATCATCTGAAAAATAGAGCTGATGTGTCTTTCTTTCAGTGTTTTTTTTTTCTAGTGTACAACTTCTTCATGCAGTAAAATGACCCCAAAGTGCCCTTAGAAGTGGTAGAAACAGTAGGCTACTTGACATATTGCTTACACGGCCGTGACTTTAAAAAGATGAACTCTGAAGTTAGGAATACTTCTCCATTTTTCTTCTACATAGTGCAAATGTATTGTCCACTTGGGATAAAAACCAAAGCCTTTTTCAGACTCCATTTCTATATTATCCCAGACCTGAGAAGGACCAAAAAATAAAGGCTGCTGTGCTCCAAACATACCCATATCTGTGGGTAGAATATTAGACTGCCTTGTCCTGTTATGGATTTGCTCTATTGCAGATGGTTGAACAGCTGCTAAATGTGATTTGGAAGTGTGTTTTGTGGTATGTCTGGGGGTTTTGAATCATTTCTGCAACTTTTCTTCTGCAAAAAGAAGGCCAGAGAATCTCTGAGCCAGAGACAAAAATTTCCCTCTGTTCGGGCTTTATCTTTTCTCTTAGAATTATGAACCAAAGCCATGTAAACCCCGCTATTGCCTTGTCTGTGTATCAGCAGGAAAATGTGTTAACCGTTGTGCTTTTAATTGCCCTGGGGTTCAGGTCTTTCTGCCTCCTGTGTTGAGGACATCATACATGATCTGAAGTGTGCAGAAAGGGATTGTCATTTTGGTCACTTGTGTAAAACATGTGAACCAATGGACTGTGGGAATATTTTCAAACTGCTTATTTTCTTATTAATATTGTAAGTATTTTATGAAATGGCAATAACTTCAATAGGAGATTTTAAAAGATTCCTCTCCTTCATCTTGTGCACCCAGTGTTTAAGGAATTTTCTGTGAGGGAAGGAAGAATTGAAGTTTCTGGTCCAGAAGAGACAGAGGAAGGATTTGAACTCTGACACGCCAGTTGAGGACCAACTTCTGGTTTAGTAGGCTTGAAAACTAAGCTGCACTTTTGTTATTTCTTTTGCAGAACTGGTGTATCTTTCAAGAAATACTAGTTTCAGTTGCTTTAATTTCAAGAAGAAAAGCAGCCTCCCAATTTCATTTATAATGGATAATGGCTTCTTTTCTGTTTAAGGTCTACTTGTGGAAATTCCCTAGGCATTCTTGGCAAAATAATTCCTAAATGTTAATTGCTAGAGCTTCACTCAACTGATGAGATCTTCTGACTTACATAATCTTCAACATAAATGCTCACTGCAGGCCCATGTAGGTTCAGGTTCAGAAAATTTATGCACATGTGAGAATTTGAGATCGTGTATGCTAGTACCGTAGCTCATGCTGGTCTGGCTATCTTGTCTTGATATTTGCTTAGTGAGAGTAGAGAAGTTATGGGGTTTGGGGTTTCTTTCATTCAAGTTTTATTTGAGGAATTACTATAATTGGCCTCTTGTGATTCCTGAAAGTGGAAGAAATACTGACTAAATTGCTGTTTCATCTCTGCTTTTCAGATTACTCCTTTCTCTTAACATTGTTTCTCTTAACATTCTCTTAACAGCCTCTTTCTGGGCTGCGGGTGCACATTGCTGGCGCATGTTGATGAGAAGCTCAACATGACCCGGCAATGCATGCTTCCAGCCCAGAAAGTCAACCACATCCTGGGCTGCATCAAAAGAAGTGTGGCCAGCAGGTCGAGGGAGGTGATTCTGCCCCTCTACTCTGCTCTGGTGAGACCCCACCTGGAGTACTACGTCCAGCTCTGGAGTCCCCAACATAAGAAGGACATGGACCTGTTGGAGCGAGTCTAGAGGAGGCCACGAAGATGATCAGAGGGCTGGAGCACCTCCCCTATGAAGACAGGCTGAGAGAGTTGGTGTTGTTCAGCCTGGAGAAGAGAAGGCTCTGAGGAGACCTTATAGCAACCTTCCAGTGCCTAAAGGGGGGCCTACAGGAAGGATGGGGAGGGACTCTTTATCAGGGAATGTAGTGATAGGATGAGGGGTAATGGTTTTAAACTGAACAAGGGTAGATTTAGACTAGATATTAGGAAGAAATTCTTTACTGTGAGGGTGGTGAGGCACTGGAACTGGAGGTTGCCCAGAGAGGTTGTGGATGCCCCATCCCTGGAAGCATTCAAGGCCAGGCTGGATGGGGCTTTGAGCAACCTGGTCCAGTGGAAGGCGTTCCTGCCCATGGCAGGGGGGTTGGAACTAGATGATCTTTAAGGTCCCTTCCAACTCTAACCATTCTATGATTATGATGTTAAACTTTTGGTTATGATTTTTGCAAAACAGATTTGAGAAAGTGGCCTAAATGTTTTCTAAGATGTAGGCAGCAATTCCATTTCCTCTGCATGCCAAGATTTAAAAGAATTATTTTAAAAAATATCTGAATGACCCTTTTGCTTCTTGATCACCATTTGTGAAAAGTAAAATAAGGCAAACGGTCTTATTTACTTGAAGCAAACTTAATTCTAGGAATGTCTAAAGAATGTTTAAAGAATGTGCTGGGAGTGTTTTTAGAATATCTTACAAAATTATAGGCAAAAACCACATTCCAGCTGTGAACGCATCAAAATTTTAAGCATTGAAAAACCCCAAACAACACTGAAACCTGGAGCTTTCTATAACATTTTCATCTAATTATTTTTTTTTGGGGGGGGGGGGGGTAATGTGTGTTCATAAATAAATCAGACTGGTCAAAATTCACACCTAAAATTTTATATCACAATTTAAAAGCAGTGCTCTTCTCTTGCTTGCTTTCTAGCCTTTTAAATTTGTTGTGCAGACATGTTTTTTCTGTCCCTATTTTTCCTTTATCCACTTTTTTTTTTGTGTTCCCTCCATCCCTCACATACATACACTTTGCATGGGGTTCAACTCGGGTAACTTTACTGTCTAAGAGCTAGGCACGTAATCCTAGCCAGATGACCCTCACAACAGTAAAAAGAGATGGGTACCTACATTTCATCTGTTTAAAGACTTTGAAAAAAGATGGATTGCTCTAGGATGACCGACTGTTGTATTTCTTGCCCTCTCAGCCTCCCCATTGCTGTTACGGCAGTGATGTAGTGTTGTCTGCTTGCTGCTGAATCACCCAACATTACCTCCCAGTAACCTGAAGGAAACTGAGACTTTTAGATGGCTAAAATATAAAAAAATCTAGAAACTGTATAAAATTATAGCTTGCTTGGTGTGTGTAAATCACACAGAAGACAACAATGAGCAAGACTAAAATTGAGCAATGGCCTTACTTGAAGAAGATGAAACAGGGGAAAAAAATTTGACTTCCATGTCCTGTCTACCTAAAAGATGCATGGGTCTTCTTAAGTATGTTTGTTTTTTCTCTTTTCCTCTCCCTCCCCCATCTCTTCTTACCTTACCTTTCTAAAGGAGCAAGATTCATGTAGTCATGATGTGTTTCTCTTTCCTGTTACCTTTTGGAACCCATTAGCCTGATATACAAATTTGATGATGGAGAGATGTTTCATAGCTGATAAAATCCCAATGATTTTTTTTGAAAACAGCTGGTAGCAGAGGAAGAGTATAACTGTTCCTCCCATGGGAAAGACTGCATGCATTACTGCACACCAGAAAGTCTATCCAGACTGACCACTTAGTCCCAACAGGCTAGAGAAGTTTTGATCAGAGCTCACACCCATAGATTTGACCAAAGGTAGTACATTGTCAGCTCTTGTGCTCTTACAGGTACTTGTTCACTGCAGGCATTAGGGCTCTGTCTACTGGGAAAACCTTGTGGACAGCTAGAGAGTAGCAGGACAGTGTAGATATTGAAGAAGTAAAAATTATGTTGTAGAAAGAAGAAGTCATTTTATTTCAAAGACTATGTAATACCTTTTCAGCTTGAAGCTTATGAAGACTCTAGATGGTGAGATGGTTCTCTTCTTGCAGCTGAGAACTCCAGATCTTGCTAAAAGTTCTTCCATCCAAACAGGGAAGACAAGAATTGGTAGACTGAAAACAGAAAGTAGCTCCCAGAGCTCTTCCAAGTCTTTGTAAACACATTATTAAAAACAAACAAGCTGGCCAATTTTTCTATTTTGCAAGTCACCTTTGAAACAAGAACATGTTTCAGCCTTTCCAGTATCTTTCCATCACTTCATTGTTAGGCTTTGTTTGAACAGTTAAAATGCCAAGTTAATGTGTGTAGACTGTATATACTCATCCATCTGGTACCTTACTTATTTTAAACTGCCTTGTTCAAATAGCACAGAATTTGAAATTCTGATTTAAAAAAAAAAAGGAATCACATTTGGCTTAGCCCCCAAAATATTAGTTTTATCAGCAGACTAGAGCAAACAAATGGCAAACACTTTCTACACAATCTTGTTTATATCTTTCATGAAGGCCATGAGAATTTAAATTAAAAATAAATAAAAAAAACTAGTGAAAAGTGTGTTTTGGAGTGGATGTTTCATGAAATCAGTAACAGAATAGATACATTTAAACAATCTGTTCAGATCTTGTCAGTGATTGTTCTTGTAGCAGAGCAGGGAGAAGAGATGATTTCAGCCTTTGTTTTATGTAGGTACACATCATGGGTGGATAACTTCTGTAATCACATTAACTGAACTACCCTCTTTATGCCTACATGCAATTCTTTCATAACAATGTGAAAAGCAGATTCATGCTATGATTCATGCTATGATTCATGTTACATTGCATATTTGTCCCATGGTAAAAAGCAATTTGCTATTCTTTTTTTTTCAGACTTACCTTTTTGAATCATTATATGCATGAATAGCTATGCCAGCTAACTGACAGTATACTGAAGAAAGATCAATTTTCTCAAATATCATGATAATGACACTACATTCTCAAGTTGCTTGCAGTTTTATATAAGTCCAAACTCAAAGGGGTAGATCCCTTCCTACTAAAAAGGCAAACAGTTCTCTTCTGCCTTTATAATGCTATAATATTCTCTCTGTATTATAATATGTACTATATTAATAATTTAATAAAATTCTTGTATCTACAATTTTAAATTAATAAACATATAAGATAATGACATATAATACATAGCATTTCTTATATATAATATGAATGTAGCATTATATTATTAGAATGTTCACATGGTCTGCTTTTGAATTATGTAATATATTTCAATTAGTTACATTAATTATGGTTTACCTTGCATATTTTTTCTGCAACAAGGAATCTACTTCTTTTTGTCCTTACAGAGATACTGCAGCATTCACGTTTCTAAGAGAGAGCATTTAAAGGACACTAGGGAAAAAGTGGAATGGTATCTGCATTTCATTTGGATTTTGACTCTTTTCATATGAGTAAAGTGTCTGTGCATGTTGTATTTGCTCATCTTAGGACAGTAGTGGAGCTAAGCAGATGACGATGGAGAAACACCTTAAATTGTGCTCGCTCTTTGCTTCCCTTCAGCCTTACAGAGAACAACATCCAAAAGCAGGTCTTTCATTGCGCCCCAATAAAGTAAGGATGTATGAGTACGTGGAACCTGCATTTATACTTGCTTCTCTTGATAATGGTATATGGATATCGATATGTGGTCTTACCTGCCTTCTCCTGTCCACCCACATCCCATGAATCTCAAGAAAATTTTGAAGAAGTTACCATAACGATGATTACAGTCATTTTGGCTGTGACTTATATTTGTCTTCTACAGATCCAGAGGAGACATTTCTGCTCATATGTCAGTTTTACTGAAGATTAATTTATATCACACGTGCATGGTATCATTTCTGATTTAGGTTGTTGTCTTGAAGTCAGCATTATGAACAGGGCATTTACAAAAGCTGTTAAGAGTCTATAGCATTATTCTGACAGAAAAGTGCCTGTTCTTAACATCCTAAATGATCAAAATTAGTTTTCAGAACCTATGATAATTACACTGTAATAGACCAACTTAAACTCTGGAAAAATAGAGATTTATCTTAAAAGCCTGTTTGGTGCCACTTTTAGATGTAAGCTAGTAAGAAGTTCTTAAAATCACTGAAATGTTTCATCTTGGTACTTCTGCAAATTGTGATTGCTTAAATTTTCAAGTGTCCGCCCTGAAAAGCATGACCGGCTTTTCAAGGGACAAACGTACTGCATTTCTAGCAACCAGCCTAGTTTAAGTTTCACTCCTTTCTGTACCCTCAGTCTGCAGCATCAGCTGAAGCTGTACCAAAGAAAAACTCCTTAAATGGTACACGTGATCTCATGGACTTTCCAGGCCATGAGCAGCCAGTTTCTCCAGGAGAATGCTGTGGGAAACGGTGTCAGAGGCTTTACTAAAGTCCAGGTAAACAACATCCACAGCCTTTCCCTCATCCACCAAGCGGGTCACCTTGTCATAGGAGATCAGGTTTGTCAAGCAGGACCTGCCTTTCATGAACCCATGCTGACTGGGTCTGATCACTTGGTTGTCCTGCATGTGCCGCAAAATGGCACTCAGGATGATCTGTTCCATGACCTTCCCAGGCACCGAGGGAATATGATGGGCAGCTGAATGGTGTGGAAATGTAAGTTGTTTTACCTTCTAGTAAGTAATGTATAAAATTTTATTTTGTAGCTTGCTGACAGTAGAAAGATGAAAAATTGTTTACTGCACAGGTCATTTTATTTGCACAAGATTTCTCAGGTAAAACTGCTAAAAGATTTTCTTTGTCAAACTTGTGAGTTTCTTTGAAGATCATAGTGTTTTCTGACCCTAGCTGTCCTTCCCTGTGAGGGAGCCATTTCTCAGAGGAGCCTTTGGACTTTGACACAAGGTCTTAGGGGAGGCTGTCGCACCAAAGCTTGTTGGCTGGGGGACTTCTCGAAGGTGGTGGTCAGGAATCTGGCACTCTTTGGTTTTGCCACAGTTACCACCGATGTCAAGGTTGGAACGATCACCCTCCTCGGTTTTTTTTCCCGTTCTGCCATTTTTATGGCTGTTGGTTTTTTCAGTATCATTTACGAATAGGGCTTACAAATAGAATAAGTACGGATTTGTGCTTGGAGCAGCTGGTGGCCAGGTGCCCTGTTTCCGTCCCTTGGAACAGTTACTGCTTCTCACCTGCAGCATGACCAGCAGCCCTGGTGGTGTGCCAGCCCACGCATACCTCCCTCCTGGCAGTGCCGAAGCCAGCTGGGGAAAGGCAGAGAGCCTTTCATGTCATGTGAGGAGCAGCACATACTGTTGGGCTGGCACCCAGCTCACTGCTTCACTCTCCCTCCCCCAGCTCCATTAAAAATATATTTCAGAAAATAATGTTCTTTGTAATATATTAAGGAGAACCACAAGGCTAACTTTTTTTGTCTCCTGTGTCTTCTTTCATTCCCTTTGCAGTTTTGCAATAATTCTTTAACTCAAGGTATAGGGTAACAAGAACATGGGTATTTGCTGAAAGAAAGTGTGTTGTATTAATCATAACTGACATACATGTAAACTGTTATCTCACTGCTAGTGAAAGAATTCTGTTTGCTCTGTTTTAGCATAATTAATCACTGAAGTGAAAGAAATATTTGAATAACTAGTGATAAAGGCATTACAATTATATAGGATCTAAAGTTAACGTATTGGCTCCTATAAGCTGGGTGAGTTTTTAAGTTCAGTATTTTGGACTGAGATATTGAAGACATTGATATGTTGGTGACTTAATGGATGATACACATTCCTGAGAGTGACTGACTGAATTGCAGACCTCCCTGATTTCAACAGATACTTAGTGCCACATTCTAGCAATGTTGAGCTGATGCTTCTTTGTGTTTCATCCCATATGCAATTTTACTGTATGCAATTAAATCATTGCTGCTACAGCAGTTTCTTAGATGTTTTTCAGAAAAGAGTGATACAGTTATGAAGCATATCATTAATTACTGCTTGCATTCTTGCATTTTTTAAGAATAGAGCAAGCCCAGCTGTGAAACAGATGTCCACTTTACTAAGCACTGTGCAAATAATGGGCAAAAAAAGACTCCTGTCCTAAAGAATTCCCTTTCTCTAGGCTTGTCTTTATTTGGATAAAGACACAGCTTAAGTTTTGCTCCTGACTACTGCATGCAAAACTCCAAAGCTGTTGTTCAGGTACTTTAGGGAGAGGTGGAGATGGGGCAGTGGAAGATGGTACACTCTTAGCAGGTACTGCTCTTCTTCAACTTCTGATCGCCCATGCTGGCAGGTGCAGGGGAAACCTAGCTTCAAGTGAGACAAAGGAGTTGAGTGAAGAGCAGTCTTGATTGCAGTCTTCATGAGCTGAGCCCTGAAACTTTTTCCTTCTGGTTACATTGCAGGCAGCAACTTGGGTTTATGTTATGAATGCTAAGTGTGAAGAACCAGTGTAGGGCTGGCTGCTGGTAGACTGATCATACCATGCAATTGGAGAGCTTGGAGACACATACACATCAGCATGGGATTACGTGTATATATGCATATGTATTGTGTGTGTGTGGGAAGTAAGTACAAGCTTAAGTACGGATTCAAACCCACCCTCAGTTGACTCTTCACACAATCTCAAAGCATTTATTAGTGTAAAAAACTGCAGGTGATGGGAAAATATATTGCTTGACCCAAACCTGAGTGCTCTCAGGTTCAGGATTTTTTTTTTATTTAATTTTCCTAAATGTATTTGCGTTTTCCTGCCTCATTGCAACCTCATGTTTGCATGTTCAGCTTAGTGACTCAATGCACTTCTTTTTTTATCCTGATAACTCCTCAGCACTTGTTTAAGTTGCTGTTTGTATTGTGTGTTTCACAACTTGGAAGTATTTATTTCTAGAAGGAATTTTTACATTGTCCCTGTCTTCTTGGCTGCTAGGACACTGCTATAAATGTCCCTTGTTAAATGTGGTTATATCATTTTGTGTTGTCTAATCTCATACTTCAAAGCAAGCACTGAAACCTGCAAGTTTCTCTTAAGCCCTTAGCAGCATTCAGTGAGCACCACTGTCTGTTTAACATCGGTCTTTGTGCAATGAAAAACAGCATTCACATCTGCTTTCCCCCACCTTTAAGAACAGAAATAGATGTAGCGCAGCTTTTTCAAGTGTTTTTTATGTATTTTGCAGGATTTTTTTATGTATTCCATCCCTATCGGAACAGTGCATTGGCAGATATTTATCCCAGATGTGTATTCAGCAGGAGGTTTCCTTGAGCTAATATGGATTAGGAGGTGACTCCTGTTTCTTTTCCCTAAAATGTGTGTTAGCCTTTTCTAGGGCTGCCATAATTCTGCTTTTGTTTTGAAAGACATCTTGCTTTTTTGGATTGTCCAAACCAATACTTGATGTTCACATCTTTAAATTCAGAAACCAGGAGATGCTTCTGCAGGTGTACTTAGGCCAGAGGGGGCTTGCTCAGCCTCAACAGCCTGTGGGGAAGCTGGGAGGTGCTGGATTAGGTGCTGAGGGCGATGGATAAATTAGTGAGAATGGGGGAGAGGGGATGTTCATGGTGTATGGCTTGGGTGAGATGGGTTAGGAGTTGTGGGCTGGTAGGCATTAGGGGTTACCACAGGCCCTGTCCTCCACTCGGACATCTCTGAGCAAGACCCTTGTTTTCAAGCAAGGGTGCACATAAGGGGCTGCTCTCTGCTCCCCTCTTCCCTCACCCTGTCCTCCTCCCCCCTTTTGCCATTAGAAACATGCATGGATCGTTGCACCTTTGACATCAATGAATCTCTGCTCTGGCTCAGAGTTTTGCTCATGTAGGTTCAAATACAAGGGCTGTAGGCTATGGAGAGTGTTTTGAGAAAATTCGAGATGAAATGTGGTATGTTATTGTTATGCTGTTTGCAAAGCTGTGCAAACTAAACCCACTTTTTTCTAAGATTTACTAAACTAAGTCTTGCAAACTTCAGTAGATACTGAACAAATTAATTACATTTTAGAACAAATGATCATTTGCTTTTTAAAATAAAGCACATTGGCTTTTTTGTGTCTGCTTTGGGAAGGTTCTTTGATTGTCCTAAAATAAGCTAAAATTTTCCTACTATTAAGTTATTTTAAGGTTAATTGTTTCACTAATAATACAAGACTTCATTTAGAGTCACTTCAAAAAAACAAGCAAGTTTGAGCTTAATCATATGTATAAGCTCTTTTCATATATTGCTGACCACCAGTTGTAGTCTGCCTAGATTTTAAAGGAAATTCCAGTATAGGACCAGTATGAATCTATATGCATTAAGAGAGCAGTATTAATGGCTGCAAGTTTTCCCCTTGGATTCCTTTCTCTAATTATAAATCTTTTTTTTTTAATGGCAAAAAATGCATAATATGTCTAGTCTGGAGGGTTTTAGTGTTTGGTAATGTATAGTTTTTATTGATGTAAAAGAATTTGAAGATTATACAAGCTCCAGAACTTAGTTATGCTTTCAGCTGCTGATGCTGTAAATTGCTATATTTTTCTTCCAGTGTGGTCATTCTAGAAATGACATCTAAAGCTGTTTCCTACATCACAACTGAAGAGTTGTCATGTTTATTTAACCAGCTCCATCTGGCTTCCAGTAAGTCCCAAATTTCATTTTTTCATTGTGCATGGATTCCTGCTATGCCAACAGAATGGAGAAAATTTTTGCTAAACTTGATTTTGTTTGTTAAATGAACCATCCTTTTTGCAGAAGAGGGAATTAAATATTTTTCAGATTGTGCCCTACCTCACCTCACAGATTCCTCACTCCTTGAAGGGGAAAATACAGATCTTCTGGCACAGTTCTGCTGGCACCACTGCATGTGGAAAAGGTTTTTCGGTGGTGTTTTTTTGTGCCAGGCTGGAGATGATGAGGTCAATCAGCTGTAGCAGCCGGTGCCAAGCTTTTAGCCACCATGCTGGCAGGCTGTGGGGACTGTGAAGGTGTGGAGCCAGAACCTGCCACCGCCTCGCAGCCCCCGGGGAGAGTCACTGCTCTTGGCCTCTGAGCAGCTCTTCGGCACACCAGGTTCAGAGCATGGCCTCTGCCACTCAAATACTGGTGTCCTTGGCCATGCAGTCTTCAGTTGACACTTACCTTGTTAATAACTTCCCTGCCACAGTTTAAAAAAGAAAAGGAAAATCTGTATGGTCTTTCTACAAGTATGTCACACCGGAGGGGAATTTCTTATGCTCGTGACTCAGAGCTTGTACCAAGATTGCAGACAGGAGATGCCACAAAGAGTGCAGCCTAAATGCAAATTAAGGAGAAAAATATGATTTTAAGAGTAGAGAAGTACTGATAACAGAGGAGATATTTTCTGAGTATTTGCTATTAAAAGCACCCCCTGGCCCAGTTAACAAGTTGTCGTTGAACGGAGGAAAGTCACGTATGCTTCTCTGAATTTAGGAATTCCAGATTTTATTTATAGTGCAAGGCACAACCCCCATTAAATTTCAAAAATGCAACAAACTCTTTTTCCTCAAGTTTGCCAAATCATCTGATATTTTAACTTGCCTGTAGTAAGAGCATATCTTGACCCTCCATTCTACCTGACTGCCTACTGAAGGGTTGGAGATGGGTAGGGAGATGAGATGCAGCAGGCAGGGGAACGTGAGAAGCAGGAAAAAAATGCAGTGAGCAGCAGTTGTGCTGCCCAATTCACTCCCAACTCACTGCCCATAGAGCAAACGCAGACACTGCCATGCACAAAGTCATGTTCCAAATCTGAATTGCAGAGATGTGTCAGGGCACTGGGGGAAAGCATATTCAAAATGGCATATTCAACAGGCACAGGAAGGAAAGGACAGAAGATAATATTACTGCTGATGAACTGCATTTTTACTGTTTAATGGTGTTTACTACATGTGTGGATTCAGGCTGACAAGACGACAAACATGCTTCCCAAGCACATAGAGTGGAGGTTGACCTCCTGAAAGATATAGGTGGAGAAGTTTCTCTGTTAGCTTGCTGGCTAGTGTCACTGTGGGGAGTACAGAAAAGCATTTCTTCAAGGCAATGTGAAGGGAGTCCTGTCAGTGAGCTGTAGTCATTTGCATGGTGTATTGGGTTTGCGTGGCAAGGTTTTGGTAGCAAGTGGGGCTACAGGGGTGATTTCTGTGAGAAGCTGCTAGAAGCTTCCCCTATGTCTGATAGAGCCAGTACCAACCAGCTCCAAGATAGACTCGCCGCTGGCCAAGGCTGAGCCAATCAACAACGGTGGTAGCGCCTCTGTGATAACATATTTAAGAAGGGGAAAACCTGCTGCACAACAGCAGCTGGGAGAGAGGAGTGAGAATATGTGAGAGAAACAACTCTGCAGACACCAAGGTCAGTGAAGAAGGAGGTGCTCTAGGAGCCAGAGCAGAGATTCCCCTGCAGCCTGTAGTGAAGACCATGGTGAGGCAGGCTGTCCCCCTGCAGCCCATGGAGGTTAACAGTGGAGCAAATATCCACCTGCAGCCCATGGAGGACCCCATGCCAGAGGAGGTGGATGCACCCAAAGGAAACTGTGACCCCGTGGAGAGCCCGCGCTGGAGCAGGCTCCTGGCAGGACCTGTGACCCCATGGAGAGAGGAGCCCATGCTGGAACAGGTTTGCTGGCAGGACTTGTGACCTCATGGGGGACCCCGCTGGAGCAATCTGTTCCTGAAGGACTGCACCCCGTGGAAAGGACCCACGCTGGAGCAGTTAGTGAAGAACTGCAGCCTGTGAGAAGGGCCCACATTGGAGAAGTTCATGGAGGACTGTCTCCCGTGGGAGGGACCCCATGCTGGAGCAGGGGAAGAGTGTGAGGTGTCCTCCTCCTGAGGAGGAACAAGCGGCAGAGACAACGTGTGATGAACTGACTGCAACCCCCATTCCCTGTCCCCCTGCGCCACTCGGGGAGAAGAGGTAGAGAATTTGTGAGTAAAGTTAAGCCCGGGAAGAAAGGAGGGGTGGGGTGAAGATGTTTTAAGATTTAGCTTTTATTTCTCATTATCCTTCTCTGATTTGACTGGTAATAAATTAAATTAATTTTCCCCAAGTCTAGTCTGTTTTGCCCATGACTGTAACTGGTGAGTGATCTCCCTGTCCTTATCTCAACCCATGAGCCTTTCGTTATATTTTCTCTCCCCTGTCCAGCTGAGAAGGGGGAGTGACAGAGCAGCTTGGTTGGCACATGGCTTCCAGCCATGGTCAATCCTCCACATATGGTAAGAAGTGTAATATGAAAGGAGAGAGCTAGTTAAGACATTACAAATAGTTGAAGGAACAAGTAACTTAAGTGTGATCATAAAGGTTATAAAAAATGCCATATCACTAACGTCTTGTGAGAAGATAAAAGCTTTATTGGTCTGACTAGTTCTAGTTATATGAATAAAATAGGTATATAATATTTAAGGCAAAGAAGTTGCTCTTATGGGAAATTTAGACATGAACATAAATGTCTAAGACGCATCTTGGTATTCTGTATCACTATGAGTCTGGTTTGGGTGATATTTTGTTTTTGTAAGACGTGTGTGCTTTAATTAGCGCAGGAGGAGGACTGTCAATTCTTTTGCTCTGTGTTTCTTATAACTCTTACAATATTGTGTTAGCTCTACCTGGATGTCTACATCTTTGAAATAAACTTTTAGATTATCTAGTACTCAATAATTAATTTTTGGGTATCTGTAGTGTAAAGGCAGAATGGTGTATCGGCAAGATTTTATGTATTCAGATATCCTTTTGATGTTTCACAAATATTGTGAAAAGTTGTGATGCTTCACAAAGTCTGATTTCTGAATGAGGCTATTTTTCTGATGTTTACGTAGGCTTAAATTGATCTGACTAGTTTTCTAGTGCTTTCACTTTTTTTTCCACTGCTGGTATATTTATCAGATATTCTCTGAAGGACATCATCTGATTTTTAAGATTGTGAAATAGACATGTTCTACTAACTTTTGCAAACTAGAGCCTTAAAAAAAAAAAATGTTTTTTTTAAACAAGATTCACTGTTCTGTGATTTTTGATCTGAAAAAGCTTTTATTTTATTCCTTTTCATTCATATATATATGCACACATATAGATACATTTAGAATGAACCTTCTATGAATCCTTGTTATTATTAAATCACTCGTTAAAGTACAACAATTGAGTCTATATTGTCCTCACAGTTCAACTATTCTGTTTTGTTCTTTACACAGGAGCCCTTACCAAAGTAAAGGAGAGTAAGCGACATGTGGAAGAGGGGAAGATGGAGCTCCAGAAAGCTGAGGGCATTCAAGAACGCTGTAACATTATTTCTTTTGCGACCCTAGCAGAAATTAATCATTTCCATAAAATTCGTGTGAGGGACTTTAAATCACAGATGCAGCATTTCTTGCAACAGCAAATACTCTTTTTTCAAAAAGTGACACAAAAGCTTGAGGAAGCTCTTTACAAGTATGACAGTGTTTAATCTCTGAACTTTTATTTGTGGACTTTCCTCAGTATGAATGTGACTCAAGCAGCAGAGCAAACATTTTTGCTGCTGCTGAAGAACTGTTGCCAGTGGTAGATGGTGGTACAAGGATGGTTTTGTGTTCACCTGGAATCCTGGTTTAATCTCCGATTATGTAGAAAGGAAACAATTACAGGGCTATGTAGTAGAAACAGTACCACGCATTGTAACTGCATTATACTGTGTATGCCTATACTACCATTGTAACTTTTTTGAAATAATGAGTATAGTAATTGCCTTATTACTTTTTGAAATATGGTATTTAGCGAATACATTGTAGACCTCAAAACCTTTTGGATCTTTAAGGAAGTTGGCTAGATAAAAGCCTGCTTCAGATGCCTTTTACTTTCATAGATTTGGATTTCCTAAATTCAAACGATTCTCTGTTTACAGACTCCTAGTAAAGCAGCCATGTGATTCTGTGCCTTTAGACTCTATTTTTCCTTTTCTAGTAAGTCACGTTTTTATGATTGAATGAATGAAGAGTTGATGCCTATAACAGGAACTGATTATGAAACCTCATATTGACTGGAAAAAAATCAGTTGCCATACTTTTTGCACAGCAAGTACTGTCTTACAACAAATGTTGTCTCAAAAAGGAAAACTTAAATCTGTTCACACTTGCCCTGAAAATGGAGCCTACTTGTTACATGTAATAGGATGTTAGGCACATATACAAAAATATACCACTACATATTTCTGAAATTAATATTACAGTGAAGGGTGGTTTTTTTTAATATAAAACATTACTGTGAGTGGAAATTTGAAGAGCTAGCCTAATAAAAATGATGTTTCTCAAGGGAATATGAATGCAAGCTGTGTGGCTAGAACATTTTTTAAGTTTGAAATGATCTG
The DNA here is from genome assembly GCF_028500815.1 of Rissa tridactyla. NCBI lineage: Eukaryota > Metazoa > Chordata > Aves > Charadriiformes > Laridae > Rissa > Rissa tridactyla. Next base: position 17,967,425 of record NC_071496.1, read on the forward strand.
CTCATTGTTCATTGCTGATTCAGTTTATCATCAGATTTGCATCTACATTACCAGTTGTCCAAGTTGAGACTTCACTGTGATTCATTAGTTGACTAAGTTACAAATTTTCAGGGATGTTCAGTAATATAAATGATCTGAAATAAGTCTTGGCTGAACTGACTTGGAAAACAGGTTGCATTTTTATAACACTCAAGAATTAACAGTTGTCTTAACTTTTGTATAAATATTTCTGACAAGCAGAGTGCATTTTTATATACGTAAACACTATCTTTTAAAGAGTTTTCTGGCTTATTTACCTCGAATTAAGTCTGAAGTCTGTGTTTATAACCTATCAGTTTCCTTCTTATAGGTCAGCATGAAAGAGGGTTTTTATTTATCCTACCTTTTTTCTCCTAAACAAAAATAACAAAACCTTCCAAGGAAGCAAAATGTTTATTTTTTTTGTTTTAATTAAATTAATCAAAGATAGCTCAAACAAATGAAAGCCTGGAAAAGGAAGTTAAGCAATAGTTACATTTAAGAACAAACCATTCCTTGCCTATGCAACAGAAATGTACAGTTCTTTAGCTCGATCATGTGAGTTTCTGTAACTTAACCCCACACCTCTGTTTTAGAGGAATAAATGTAAGAATGTACTTTTGGTTTTAAGATTTATCCCCAGATGCTTGGAGGTTGCTATTTTGAGCACGTTGCATTTGGCAGTGCTGCTAGAATGTACCCAAAGAAGTAAAATACAGAATAACAAAGAGGAAAAAAACAGTATTTGTAAAAGAAAGGATTTGTAAAAGTGAGGAAAAACTCCATTTCCAGGCTATTAAAAGAGTGCTGTAAACAAGGTTTACCATAATATAAGGACCATAGTCATAGGGCTGGCTTGCTCTTTATCTTCCTCATGGTGTCTTGTTCTACATTCAAAACTCACCACTTCCCTTAGAATCATAGAATCATAGAATTGCCTAGGTTGGAAGGGACCTTTCAGATCATCTAGTCCAACCATCAACCTAACTCTGACAAAAACCATAATAGCTCTTCCCAGCAGAACTCCAGCTTCCCATATGTTGTTTAATTACATGAGATAGTGATGAGCTAGGTTTGAGCGGAGTTGCATGGCTTGTGTTTGCTTAAGACAGATACTGTCTTATTAAATGTCTTTGCAGTAATTAGATCAGACTACAATCAAATTAATTCTATGTGGAGGTATTAAGACCTGTTCAGAAATTTATCTTGTTCCAGTTGAAGTATTCTAGGAGGTTAGTATTAATGACATGTATGTGTCCAGGGAGAAATTAAGCTGTGATATGTATACATACAACATTATCAGATAGGTACAGTTTTCCCAAGTAAACTGTGATGGCCTTCACCTTACTTTCTCATTTGTGAATTTTTGGGGTGGGGGGAGAGTGGGGGTGCTAAATGGTTAAACTTGCTGTAAGAAAAAAACTTGACTGGAATCCTGGATCTGAATTGTTGCAGAGTTTGGAAAGGTTCAAATCTTCATCCATATTAGCGTTTTCCTTTTTTCCTCACTCATTATAGAGTTGGAGTTAAACTGATATAGGGCATATATTTCATATATTAGGCAACTGTCACACCATCTATTGGCCAATGTTAACCGTCGCTACCATCTCTTACCACAGCGATAGCAGTCACATAAAACCCAAGGGTCACAATTACTACAGGTGACGCAATGAATATGTTCTACTGGCGTCTCTGCTCTATTGTCCATAAAAGCACTGCATCAGTCCTCCGAATGTTCTCCTGTTCTCCGGTATGCTGTTCAGGGGAATGATCTAGCTGTGGATTGGTGGTGTGGCCACCCGACTGTGGTAGGGGTTCACAGAAAGGTCGCACGCTCTTCGCTGGGATCCACCTGGGGCCTCGTTCTGTGGAAACACAAGCATAGCCTCTGCCCCATGTGACAAGGGGGTATGGCCCCAAGACCTTACCTGTCTCAGGGTCGCGGATCAGGACTGGAGCTTTTACGCTGGCTTCGAAAGAAGTGTTTGTGTTAAAGTGGCGAACGATCGGAGGGTTGTTATCTATTAAAGAACAATTTAAAAAGTTAAAAACATACAAGGCTTTCTGTAGACGTTCTTCAGGGGTGGCTGTCCCTACTCCCCCCTTCTGTTGCTGTAACAAGCGCTTTAAAGACTGATGAGAGCATTCAATCAAGGACTGGCCTGTAGGGCAATGCGGGATCCCAGTGATGTGAGTGATCCCCCAAGAGATAAAAAAGGTTTTAAGTGCAGCCGAGACATAAGCAGGGCCATTGTCTGTTTTGATTTGTGCAGGGATGCCTAAGGTAGCAAAAGCGCGCAGCAGATGCCTGCGAACATCTTTCGCCACCTCCCCCACATGGCAGGAGGCAAATAGAGCGCCTGAAAAGGTGTCAATAGAGGAATGGACGTATTTTAATCTCCCAAATTCTGGATAGTGTGTGACATCCGTCTGCCATAATTGCAGGCTTTGTAAGCCTCTGGGATTAACCCCACCTGGGGCCGTAGGAAAGGAATGTTTTTGACAATCAGGGCAGACAGCGATAATGTTCGCCGCTTGCTGAGAAGTGAGGCCAAACTGGCGTTTGAGGCCCCCTGCATTCTGATGGAAAAAGGAATGACTAAGCTTAGCTTGTGCAATACGGTCAGGTAAAATTTGTACCGGCAGCGTGAGCATATCGGCCCGTCGATTGCCTTCTGCAATAAACCCAGGTAAAGAGGTGTGCGATCTAACATGTAAAACAAAATAGGGATGTGTTCGAGAGGTTAAAAGGAAAACAAGTTCCTGCAACAAAGCAAACAAATCAGCATGCGAAGTATGACACAGCACTGAGGCCTCAGCCCGTTCGACGACGCCTGCAACATAAGCAGAATCAGTAATAAGATTCAGTGGTGTAGACCACTTACGAAAAGCTCGAACAACAGCGGCAAGCTCTACGATTTGAGGGGACCCGGAGACTGTCTCAACGTCCGACTCCCATTGTTGAGAGCGGTCATTCCACCAGACAATCACTGACTTGTGTGTTTTTCCAGACCCATCGGTGAACACAGTAAGGCCTTGGAGGGGCTGGTGACATCTCTTTGGTATGGATATTAAGTTAAAATGAGCATGTAGAAGCTTGTGGGACGGAGGATGTGAGGTTAGTTGACCCGAATAATCTGTTAAAGCAAACACGAAAGCATCAGACTGTTGGAATAACCATTGTAGGTACATATTAGTTACAGGTAAACAGATAGAAGCAAAATCCATCCCTGACAGGGCAAGCAAGCGCTGCCGTGCTTTAATTATCAAGGAAGCAAACATTTCATGTTGCGTCCAAATTGTTTTGGTGGACTGGTTGGGTAAAAAGACCCACTCAATGATTAATAAGGGATCAGGATTGTTAGGGTCCTATTGAAAAATCAAAGCATATGGCTGACATGCAGGGTTCAAAATAATTAAATTGAAGGGCAATTCAGGCGCACAGCGGTGTGCTTGCCGTAAGGCGATGGCTTCCGCTACTTTTTGTAATGAGGCAGTGGCTTCAGGACCCAGTCGACGAGGGGAGCGTAAATCGGAATCTCCCTTGAGGAGTTCAAACAAAGGGCTTAAGTCTGAATTGGAGATTCCTAGCAAGGGTCGGACCCAAGTAATGGTCCCTAACAATTTTTGAACATCGTGCAAATTTTTAATGTCCGCCTGTATATGCACAGGTTGGGGAACTATCGTCTGGGTCCTGATGCGCCAACCCAAGTAGGTCCAAGGGGGCATTTTCTGGACTTTTTCGGGCGCAATACAGAGGCCTGCCGAATTGACAGCGGCCGTGACAAGGGCTACGGCCTTTTCCATGAGCTCAAGGTGAGGCGCAGCCATCAAGATATCATCCATATAATGATATAACAGAACTTGAGGCAACGCAACCCTGACGGGGCTAAGTACCTTAGCGACATACCATTGACAAATTGTCGGGCTATTTTTCATTCCCTGTGGCAGTACAACCCACTGATATTGTTGCACAGGGCCTTGCATATTGACACTTGGGACTGAAAAAGCAAATTTGGCAGCGTCGTCAGGGTGTAGTGGAATATTAAAAAAGCAATCCTTAAGGTCAATAACGGTGAGATGCCAATTGCGGGGGATCATAGTTGGAGAAGGGAGCCCTGGCTGCAGAGCTCCCATATCTACCATAGCATCATTGATTTTTCTGAGATCATGGAGCAGGCGCCACTTGCCAGATTGCTTCTTAATAACAAAGACAGGTGAATTCCAAGGACTAGTAGTAGGTACTATATGTCCTTTTGCTAATTGTTCCGTAACCAGTTCTTGGAGAGCGCGAAGCTTTTCGAGTGGTAGGGGCCATTGATCTACCCAAATGGGCGTCTGAGTTTTCCAAGTCAGTTTCAGGGTGTCGCGCACCTCAATGGCCCCTCCTAAAAATGCGACTGAATGGAAGTTCCCCATTGTGATAGCACATCACGTCCCCATAAGACCATAGGAACAGGCAGCACAAAAGGCTTGGCGGAAGCCACTCGTCCTTCTGGGCCTTTGATTTGGATCAATTCCGAGGATTGGTGGCTTCTACCAACTCCTCCGATTCCGGCTAGTGCCTGAGGCACAGCTGCCAAAGGCCATTGTGGAGGCCACTTCGCCTGTGAAATTACGGTAACATCGGCCCCTGTGTCAATAATCCCATTCAGGATTACTTGCTGAGTGTCGTGAATAAGAGTACATTGACAAAGTGGTCGCTTCTGGGAAATGGACTGTACCCAGAGAATCTGTGGATCCCCAGTAGATCCAAAACCTCCTTGTCTTTGCTGCGGAGGTGGGTGAAGCGAAAGAGAGCTTGCGTTCTGCGGGATCAATAGTAATTGTGCAATGCGGCTTCCTTTGGGTACTGTGCAAGGGGGAAATGGGGTCCAGGCCATGATTTTAATTTCCCCAACGGTATCCGCATCAATTACTCCAGGCAATACAAAAAGTCCGGCTAAGGTTACCGATGATCTCCCTAATAGTAGCCCTTGTGTTTTCGGGGGTAAAGGACCTGAAACATTAGTTGCTAATAAATGAACAGAGGAATCAAGCAACGTTACTGCGTGTGAGGTTGCCAGGTCCAATCCGGCGCTACCGGCTGTTGCTGGGCGAAGACTTGTGGCGGGTCACACCCATCTGCATGGCTCGATTCACCGGCGACGATACTTGTGTCTGTGCGCGTCGCTGCCCCGCGCTCCGCAAGCGGTTTCCCTGTATCGGCTGCCCTTGCAAATTATACTTAGAATGACATTGATTAGCATAATGACGCCCCTTCCTGCATCGGGGACAGATCCCAGGGGCTTGAGCTTTAGCTCCCCCATTAGAAGCGAGACAATTTCGTTTGATATGGCCTGGTTTACCACAACCGTAGCAATTTCCTCCTCCAGACATGCCTCTCATAGCTGCGAAAGCAGCTGCCATCGCTTCAAATTTGTGGTCTACAGTACCAATACGATTACAAGCCTCCACCATTTCGACCAAGGTCGGAGCTGGGTTAGGGAGAGATTTAAGTAATTTTTTACAGTCGGCGTTAGCATTTTCAACTGCTAATTTTAATAGCAAAATCTCTCGAGCTTCGGTATTATCTATTTGGCGTTCTAAAGCTTGCTTAAGTCTATCAATAAATTGCATGTACGGTTCCCGAGGTTCCTGCGTAATAGAGGTGAATGCCTTTTGAGGTTTACGGGAATCGGGTATTTTGAGTAAAGCCTTTTTTGCTTCTTCGCGGATCGCTTCCAGGGCCTCTCGTGGACAATCTCGAGCCTGTGCCGCTGGATCAGAGTGCTGACCCGTACCCATAAGGTGCTCCATGGTCAGTGCGGCAAGAGCAGCATTATTATGACCTACGTAGCTGGTGAGGAGAGTTTGAAGGCCCCCCCTCCAATGCGACTCCCAGAGGGAATACTGGGAAGGGGTTAATAACAATTGTGCTAGCGATTTTAAATCATGGGGAGTCATAATGTACGTATCAAAGACAGAAGACAGCAGGCTCGCAAGATATGGGGAAGAGAGCCCGTGTTCTGTGACGGTACGGCGCAGCTCTTTAATCACCGGGAAGGACAAAGCCTCCCACTGCACTCCCCGGCCTTGATAAATAACAGGGGCGACTATCGTTCGCGCTATTTCCAAGTCACCTTCTTTTAAAGCTTGACGTCTAATATTCGCCCATGTATCATGAGGGTCAGGGGGATACAAGTCAGGCTCTTTATCGGGATCAACGGGCCCCGGGTCAAGCGGATCTTCCTCAGGAGGGTAGCCTGCGGCACAGACCTTTAAGGGTCCGGGCGACTTAGCGTGTCGCGGAGGTAGCGGAGGGGGAAGCAAAGGCTGAGCTGATGAAGGTTCCCCCTTAGTATCTGGAGAGTCTTTATGGCCCTTTTTCTGTGCCTTAATAGCCTCAAAGATACTTCTCCACCACGGAAGCAAACGCTGAGCCTCGGCGTTCCCTGACGTCGCTGAGTCCCACAACTTTACCCCCACATTGTCCCAAAGTTCCCGGGTAAAAATACTGGAGGCCGTAACAGTGGGGATCTTCATTTGTACCCACTTAAGCATAATCTTTAAGTCCTGCCCGGAAATATCTTTTTTATGTTTCCGGAGGAGCGTTTTCATAACTTCATATACGTCTCTCTCTGCGGGGGACATCTGATTCCCCATGTTTCCCACAGCTCACCTCTTAAATCCAGAGGGATTCCTGGCCAGTTCCTGCTTCCTTTCAGCAGCTCATTCAACGTTCCGTGGGACTCGCAGCAAGCCGCTCAGCTAGGCGGTTCACCAACCCATCACGTCGGGGTCACCAATTTGCCGCGATTGAGAGACGGGACGCTGCTTGATGCAAGCAAAATGTCGGTTTATTAAACATGTTGGAAAACCTTTTATACAGCTACTAAACAGTTACATAAATTCTATCATTTCTGATTGGCTTAGCTCTAAATGTTTCATTACAATAATCCCTCCTACTTGCGGTTTTGCTATGTGCTAGAAGCTACAGTTTTGGAATGTGCTAGAAGCTACAGTTATAACTTGTTGCTTAACTCCCTACTTCCTCAAGGTTATTTGTCTCAGATCTTCAAGGCCAGCTGTTCCCTACTTCCTCAGAGTTATTTGTCTCAGATCTGCAAGGTCGGCATGCCCTTGAGTTTCTTGCATACTTGTACTTTTCCGCTGGCCGCCCTGATATGAGCCTAAATTCCATTAATGCTTACTGCACTATGCAAGAACTGCAGTTTTAATTTTGACATTAATTTTACCATGACAGTGGTATGACATTGACTACTCATGACTGACAGACTACTGGATGGTGTGGTTTGAGGTCCAAATGTACTCTACAGTAAAGTGAATGTATATTGTGTGGGACTGTGGAAGCATAAAAGGAAATTAACAGAATCATTTTAAATAAATAAATGTGGAGGAAAGCAATTTAGCTCTATAGAATAATGTTAAATGCCTTTGTTGTATTCCATTTCTGTAATTTGTTTTTGATGCATCACAATTTTTGCATTGGCAGTAGTTAAGTGTCTGGTATACTTGCTGGGGGTTAGAGAGGTTGAATTGAAACCTGCAAGAAGATCCGCTGAGGTATTGGTTTCTGTGAAAGTGCTGAATCCAACGAAAACTGTGGAATAAACCCATCAGGGGAATATATCTACTTAGAATGACCAGCAAGTGGAGTGTGAATGATGTTTTTATTTAAATTGTATGGTTTAGATTTAGAAATTAACAACCTGCTAAAATGATTAGATCAGTGTGTTTCCTAGGCTTTTGTTGTCTGATACTTGCAGAGAAGACAGTTGCCTCTGTTTATGACTTATGCATGTTTTCTAGATTCTCTCTACCAGTTTCAGGGTCCAATGGCATGGTACACTTGATTTAGAAGTGTTCTAAGACCCAACTTAGAGAGATCAGTAGGAAAATTATGTGGTGATGAAACATTCAAGACAAGCACCAACAAAATCTGAAAAAAATTCAAAATGGAAGAATATGTTGCATATAAAATTGATATGTTTTTAGAAAATGTTAATGAACTGCCTACACTGAAAATACTTACATTATTTGGTGAGGCACAGGTATCTTTCTGGTGAATTACAAGACCCTGTTTGCAGTACCTTCTTATTTTGCCAGACCTTCACTATTCCAGCCTGAATTCTTCTGGGAAACCTAAATGAAAGTTGTTCAGCTATTTCTCAGAAGGAGATCATAAAAATAAAAAAGTTTTTTTCCTCAGATTCTTTAAACAGTTTGGCTGGAAAGCCTTAGTTCTTTAATACGTTGGAACAAGAACTTGAAATTTGTCAGACTTAGATATGCCTGCTGCACTGCCTGTGAAAATTTGCCCAAATATTTCTAAGTTAAACTAAGGTTTCTCCAAGCCCTACTGTGCTAAAGTTTGACAGATAAATTTTCTGTAGCTCCCATTTTGCTCCAAGGAATCTTGGTTCTAGTCTCAGTCATCAGTGGCTAAATGAGACTTTCTCTGTAATTTTTTTCCCTTCATCTAGAAGGGGCTGAACCTCCCAGACCAGAAGCTGAACAAAGAAGCTGTTGGTAGATCCTGGCATTGCTGCTCTTTCTACCTGGCCACGGGAGGAGAGAAGCAGCAGCCTGGAATACAAGTTTGAAGTTGGCCCTGGCAGCTACAGCAAGGTGGAGATGGCTGGGGAGGAACACATGGGGAGAAAGATCAGAAAAGGGTGAGGACAGAAAGCCCTGTGACTACAAAAGCCTGTTCCTACAGTCTCTGATTATACCTTGGGCTTCCAAAGCATCCGTGTCCTTTTGCTGTTACTAAATAGCCAGGATAAAAAGTCACAAAATGAGTAACTTAAATTCTTCTGGTGGTGAGGACAGCAATGTTTTGTTTCTCTCATTATAAATTACTTTCTTTTCTTGATGGTCAAAGGTCTGATATGGCAGTTGAAAAGTTTTAACTGTTGATGAACTGTAGATTTAGGGACTGAAGGAGATGCCATAATGCAGGCTCTGATGCAGCGCTATGGGTATCAGTATGGCTCCATATGTTCTATTATCTGTTTTTTTCTTGGGGAGGGAAGAGGGAATTGATTTAGGAAGTTGCACACAACAAACAACTGTATTAAAGAATGCTAAGTTTGACCAATAAAAAAAAAAAGGAAATTTCAAAATTAAAGTTGCCTGTGTAGCTAGTATATCAAGGCACATCGTGACACACAGTCACATAACTGCTTTCCACCACTTCCCTGCCTGGTTCAGTGCACAGGATATACTAAGGTCTTTCAGGGAGGGTGTTGTCTGTATAATCCTTCCTTTTTTGCAACATCAGTTGTACTGTGCACAGCGAGAAAAAAGGCAGCGTGAAGATCAAGTAAGGGTCTCCCTCAGCCTGCAGAGTGGTGCTCAGAGAACTCGACTGTCCTTGCCTCTACCCAAGTTCTTCTATGCAATATAAGCCACACAAAATAATTTATGTTAAGAGTGTGCTCTCCATTTTGTGTAGGTTTGAGTTTAAACCCAGGACCTAATCTGAAAAAATAAAAAAAGTGCTGGGCATTCACAGTTTTTGCTGAAGGCTGTGGACACTCTGCTTTGAATAGAGAAAATGCTACAAAATGCAAAGTTCTCTGAAAAAAAAATAAATCAGGAATTCATTTCTTTAAGTAGACCACCACAAATTAGAGGACACTTGTAATCTATCAGCTGCAAAAGGGGGATAATAAACCCAGCTCATTTTGCTAGAATGTTGTGAATATAAAATAATTGAAATAAATAGAGTTTTCAGATGTTGCTTTATTAAGGTTAAAAAAAACATCCTCAAACCTTCGTAAGGAAATTAATACTCAGTCTTCAGCATGAGGTGTGAATATTATTTGGGAAATAAAGGACGGGGCCATGTGTAGAGCAGTGAGGTAAAATAAGCCTCTAGAGGAAGCTCACTCAGGAACTGTTCATTCAGTGAACGGAAAGGAAGAAAGGTCTTCCCAGAAAAATCGTTTGTGATCATGTCATTGGAGCCCATTTTTGATGCATATTCACAAGAAAGCTGAATTAAGTCACGTGGGTTATTTTACTTCTGGCATTTCCTAAGTTTTGAGATACTGCTTTTGTAATTTCAGTAATTTCTCAATATAACAGTGCAAAATAGTACATGCTATACATAAAAATATAAATTGTGTAATATATGCAAGTACTGTAACTTCAGTATACTTCAGACATGCAGTTAACAGCAGAGCTCAGGCATGCACTGAGTTAATTTCAATGCATATGACTTTTAGACGCAGTAAAAACATGAGAATCATAACATAACATAAATGCACAAAAAAATTAAAGAGCTAGGTACAACATTTTATTTATAGTGAGTTAGGATGGCTGTATTTCTCACAGTTGATACTGATTCACCCCATGCTATTTTTTAAGATTTTTCTTTTGGTAAAAAAGCAAGAGTCAGTTCTTTCATTAAAAATAAAAGTAGTGAAATAATATAAGAGCATCCCCCCCCTTCCCTTTTTAATCAGTAGCTTTCAAGTAAGAGTTGTAGGAGATGTCAGTTCCTTCTCTGACCTCGAGGAGTACTCGGCCATCTTCCTCTCTTTCAGGAGGGTGCCATACCCATCACAACAACCCCAATGCCTCTTCAGGTGATGAGGGGGAAGAGCAACAAGCACCAGTTTCAGTTTCTCAGGCAGTTTCTGGTGTAGTTGCAAACACGTGAGCAATGTTGCAAAGCTTTGCTTGCAAAATAAGTGTCAGACTCCTCCAGTGCTATCCTGCCAGAGTTCTGCCACGTTCGCTTACTTTTGTTTTGCTTTAATGTCCTGAGTTGAGTGACACAGGACTAACTTCTCTTCTAATGCTGGGGAAAACTGCACTTTTGGAAGACTCTAGTGTCTGAATTCATGAAAATATTTACTTTATAGCAAGCTAGGCTATGTGGGATTCAAGGTCTCAGTGTTTTCAAGCCTTGCCAGGTGCAGGGACGAGGAGGAACGAGGCCTGGGCACTTGACCCAGGCTAGCCAACAGGATTATTTCATATCATTTGATCTAAATTAGAAAGTTTGCTGCGTAGTCTTTATCTCCCTTGATGGCGGTGGTCCAGAGAACTTCTTGCCCCAGTGTCAGACCCCTGAGGCCTTCCCTTCCTCCCGAAGCCATTGCTCTTGCAGTGTCTGACATTTGTTGTCCACTGCTGGGAGTGCACAGCTTCTTACTGATAGAATTGGCTGAGTATAATTCTTGTATATCTTATATTAGTATTGGGATCAATACTGGTTCTTTAGTGTTATTAATGTTAATTATTTAGTCTTATCCTATTAAATCTATTTATATTTCAACCCTTGTGTTTCCTTGTTTTCCCTGATTCCCCTTTCCAGGTGGGGAGGGGTCATCAGGTGATAGAATGATTGTCTAAACATCAACAAATTGTTATGGGTTTTCTCAAACCATAACATTTGCTCAGAGAAACGTTGCAGACAAGAAGACTACACTAATTGTTAAATAGAAGAAACTGAGGACCGTGCTGCTGATTCAATTGCTGCCGTGTTGAGTCTGTGCCATTTCTTAATCTATCATGGGTAGATTTCACTTCATACAATTGTAAGAAAAATAGGAAGGATTTTTGAGAGCTTAATAAGTGTTGGGAATGCAAGCAAGCATCTTGTTTGCTTGCAGCCTTTTTCAGGAGCACAACAAGCTGTATCAGAGGGAAAGTCTCTGCTGTCAGAGCATTGTACCAGTTCTGTGTTGCGTCTCTGTGTAGCTACAGTATCATAGAATCATAGAATCTTCATGGTTGGAAAGGACCTTTGAGATCATCGAGTTCAACCATACACACACAAAAAAACCCCAACAACACACCCCTACAATCTCTGCCACTAGAGCATGCCCTGAAGTGCCAAATCTAGATGTTTCTTAAATACCTCCAGGGATGGTGACTCAACCACCTCCCTGGGCAGGCTGTTCCAGTGCCTGACCACTCTTTCAGTAAAGGAATTCTTCCTAATATCTAACCTAAACCTCCCCTGCCGCAACCTCAGACCATTTCCTCTGGTCCTGTCATTATTCACCTGGGAGAAGAGGCCAACACCCACCTCTCTCCAACCTCCTTTCAGGTAGCTGTAGAGGGCAATGAGGTCTCCCCTCAGCCTCCTCTTCTCCAAGCTAAGCATGCCCAGCTCCCTCAGCCTCTCCTCATATGACCTGGTCTCCAGACCCCTCACCAGCCTGGTAGCTCTCCTCTGGACCTGCTCCAGCACCTCAATGTCCCTCTTGTACAGAGGGGCCCAGAACTGAACACAGTACTCGAGGAGAGGCCTCACCAGTGCCGAGTACAGAGGCACGATGACTTCCCTACTCCTGCTGGCCATGCTATTCCTGATACAAGCCAGAATGCTGTTGGCCGTCTTGGCCACCTGGGCACACTGCTGGCTCATGTTAAGCTGGCCGTCCACCAGCACCCCCAGGTCCTTTTCTGCTGGGCAGCTCTCCAGCCACTCTTCCCCGAGCCTGTAGCGTTGCTTGGGGTTGTTGGGACCGAAATGCAGGACCCGGCACTTGGCCTTATTAAACCTCATACAGTTGGCCTTGGCCCATCGATCCAGCCTGTCCAGGTCCCTCTGTAGAGCCTCCCTACCCTCAAGCAGATCAACACTCCCTCCTAGCTTGGTGTCGTCTGCAAACTTACTGAGGGCACACTCAATCCCCTCATCCAGATCATTGATAAAGATATTAAACAAAACCGGCCCCAAAACTGAGCCCTGAGGGACACCGCTGGTGACCGGCCACCAAGAGGATTTCACCCCATTAATCACAACTCTCTGGGCATGGCCATCCAGCCAGTTTTTAACCCAGCAAAGAGTACACTTGTCTATGCCATGATTCGCCAGCTTCTCCAGGAGAATGCTGTGGGGGACGGTGTCAAAGGCCTTACCAAAGTCCAGAGAGACAACGTCCACAGCCTTCCCCGCATCCAGAAGGCGGGTCACATGGCCATAGAAAGAGATCAGGTTGGTTAAGCAGGACCTCCCTTTCCTAAACCCATGCTGGCTGGCCCTGATCCCTCGGCTGCCCTGCACTTGCCGTGAGAGCTCACTCAAGATGATCCTCTCCGTGATCTTTCCTGGTATCGAGGTCAGGCTGACAGGCCTGTAGCAGTCTGTCCACTAGATTCATGCAAACAAGACTGAAAGTGCTAATGAATGATTGCTAGACAGTAAGGAAAGTCTGTCTACCCAAGCTCAATTACCTTCTTCAGCAGAGTCTTTAATTTCAAAAATTTAGTGTATGCATTTTCTTTTTTTTCTTTTCTCCTTCCTACTGTCTCCCTGGGACTCGCTTGTGATAAAAGCATAGGCAGTTGGTCTCAGACATTTGAACTGTTCCATAAGCAACATCCATTCACAAGCTGTGTGCCAAAAGGCAGCTGTATCTCTGCTTTGATTAAGGTAAACAGTGTGTCAGGGTGCCTTTAAACTGAATTTTAAGTGGCATGAAAGTCAGATGGAAAACTGAAGTTGAGATGGTCCACATTAAACCCTGAATAAAAATGTGGCTGATGCATCATCCTGCAGAGGTGAGTAGCTGGAGCTGTTTTCCCGTTCTGCCTGTCTTTTCCACCAGGTGGTCGTAAGCAATGACAGTTCTGTCTTGTAGTGTCTTGAATAGGTAATTTTCCAGACTCAGCTGTCCATACTCCTGCAGCACACGCAGTGATGAAGAAGTGTGCTATAGTTCAAGAATTGATTGCTCACACTTTGAACCATAGTTAAAGAATGTGTTTGGCCAGCAGAGTTGATTCATTGTCTCACTCTGAATTATTCTACCAGCTCCAGATTGCTTATGTTTCTCTGATAGACTCATCATTATGGCAGTTCTCCCTGGTCCTCAGTGGAATTTTCTCTCTAGTCAGTGAAAGGAGGAGTTCCCAGCTTGGCAAGATTTATCTTGATTTGGGATGTATTAGCTGGTATCACCTGAAATTCCCCTTGAGATCTTCTGGCTGTCAGTGCATCGGGGCACACTTCTTTGTTTGTTGTACTTCAATTCAATTTTGGAGTAGGACAGCAGCAGTAGCTTTTCTTTTTCTTTTCTTTTATAATGTATGGAATACAATGCAAGTCTTCATTTACCTTCCTCTTCATCTAGTGTACATCTGGATTTCTATTTGCACCTGAAGTATTTCTCTATTTTTGTTTCTTTGAGGTTCTTTGACCCATTTGGGCATAGGATTTGGATATACCACTGTACCATTTCCATAAATTTATTCTATTACAGAAGTAATACTACATGTGCCATGTATATCAAATATGGATGTGCAGGGTTGTGTGCCAAATAAAATAGTTTTTGGGGAGAAGAAAGAAACAAAGCGTGCTGTTGCATTTAGATGACTTATGGTCAGCTTTAATTAGAAAAATCAAAGAACACCAAGTAGTCTATATGCTGCTTTCTGGCTTTTGTGATCCCATGTGAGCTTATAGAACACAAGTAATTATTCATGCTATGCTGAACAACAGGAAAGTTTTCTGTAACCCACCTTGTAACACACATGAATCATGGAAAAGCTTTTTATTATTTGGCTCAGAACCTGTAAAGGGATGACTTTTAGCAAGCCTGAAAGCTTTAAGCTATTGGAGAGGGGGGATCAAAAAAATAATCTATGTATATCTTTCATCCTTACTAGAAAGTAGAAATTACAAGTGGTGCCACATATTGAAATGGTAGAGTTCAAGATCCTTAGGGCAGCGAGGAGAGCACGCAGCAAGCTCACTACCCTGGACTTCAGGAGAGCAGACTTTGGCCTCTTGAGGGACCTGCTTGGCAGGGTAACATGGGAAAAAGCACTGGAGGGGAGAGGGGCCCAAGGAAGCTGGTTAGTATTCAAGGATCACCTCCTCCAAGCTCAGGAGCGGTGCATCCCAACAAAGAGGAAGTCAGGCAAAAAAGCCAGGAGGCCTGCATGGATGAACAAGGAGCTCCTGGACAAGCTCAAAAGCAAAAAGGAGGCCTACAGAGGGTGGAAGCAAGGACAGGTAGACTGGGAGGAATGCAGAGAAACTGTCCGAGTGGCCAGGAACCAGATTAGGCAAGCTAAAGCCCAGACAGAATTAAATGTGGCCAGGGACATCAAGGGCAACCACTGGTAGTAAATGCTCAGAGCAATGGGCCTCATTGTCATGCTCTCATCTCACTTTGGCATTCCTCTGCACTCAGAGACAACAAGAGAAGGAAGAGCCCTAGCTCACACTTTGATTGCAGACACTTGCTACTGGATTATATGTGCCTGAACCTCTGAGGTCGAAGAAGCTGGTATTCCCCTCCATGTGGGTGAAGCTGCTTCACTGCTAGCCAGTGCAGTGTGCAGGAGGTAGTGGCACTCCCACCAGCATCTGTCAGGGCTGAGCTTTATGCCGTTCTTCAAAAGGAAACACCGAAGTGCCCACCTGCCTAAAGGGACTCCAGGCTGTAGGTTACAAGGTTATAAAAACATTCATCTGAAGCCATGAAGGAAGGACGTAGGCTCCCGAGGGGGCAGTGCTGCCCATGACCCCTGTGCTTATTCCTTCACTGGCTGCTTCTAAACTTCCTTTTGCTTGTCTCTGGGGACTGTGTATGCAAACTGTGCAGGGAACCAGGTCACCCAATGCAGATGTCCCCTCCGTGAGCCAGGCACATTAAGCTAAGCTTACAGGTTCTGCATTCTTTATAGGCTCTAGCCTTAAACAGTTGTCTACTTGGACACTCAAGAAAAGTTGTCCAAATTAGATCTAAAGTAGATTAGCTAAACCATATTAAAGCTTTGGGTTCATGTTCTCATTCAGAATTCATATTATTTCCATTTAGCTTAATTTACTTGGCTAATGAATTAAAGCAAATCAAATTAAGTTTACTTCAATTCTGAACAAGAATGCCCAGTGTTTGCATAGGGAGTTATGCATCTCTAATAACCTAAATTCCCATACCTAGTTGACACATGAAAACTATTCTGAAAAATCCTGCACAGAAAAGCCCCCAAATAGTTTGCCATATATTCTGGGATTTATACAAAATCTGAGCACCTTTTCTCACTCCTCTTTTCTAAACTGGGATTTGAGGCTAACATTGCTCTAGTCCAGGTCAGATTCCCAATAGGAGCTGTAGCTGCATATCTACAGGTATCCCAAAACCAAAAAAGGTGAGGGGAGAACAAAATGTAGCTATCATGCTCTTCAAGCCTTCATTGCTGTGAATACAACACTACCTCATGTGTGAGGCATGCCATGGGTTCTGCCCTTCCCACCAAACATGCCATACTTCTGCTAACAACCCTCTGCTGAACCTCATTCCCACAGAGCAGTCACCATCCCCACTGCCTGGAGGAGGAACAAGCCTAACAAAGAAAAACAGGCAAAAATGGGCTGGTATAATTAGATCGGCTTGTCTGTGGTCTGTAGCAATTGGCAAAGTTAGCTATGTGTTTGTGGGCAGAGATGACGAACACCTTATTATTGGTGTGTCAGGCATGTTCTGTCTGTAGCAACTCTATTTTTGTATACATTTACCATATATATATATCTTTTCTACATTCACTTTTTACTCCAGTTTGGCAGGCTACATTCTTAGAAGTTACATTAAACATTCATGAAACCTTTTTTCAAAATTTTACCTGTTGGATACTTTTTTGTCTCTTGTGAATAACCGTCACTGAGATATTGTTTTGGTGGTGAATTTGAACTCTTTCTTAGTTCATTTTTAATTCCTGTTCAAAGGTTTATAATTTGAAAGTAGTCTGACAATGAGCAGAACCTAATCTCTATCAATAAGAAGGGAGATGATAACCCAGTTAATTTTTTTCCCTATCTCAGGGTCCTGATGAACACCAAGCAGTCCAGAGCAGAGGTGTGTCCCAGATTGCAGAACAGTGATGCAGTAAAGCCAATATACAGGCTCCTGTAGTGAGCTGCAGAATGAGAAAGTTTGTGACTACATTCAAGGAGGCACTTCAGCACTCAGTTCCCAAAATTATGTACTTAAAATACCTTCATAAGCCACTGCTCAGTCCTGGAAGCAGCTAATTCCTTAGACACCTACCTTTTAAAGTTTAAGTTCTTGGGGCTACTGCAGGTGCACTTTGCACCTCCCTCAAGGTTGTTCAAGTCTTTGTAGGGTCAGGCAGCTCATTGCTTAATGTGCATCTAAGACTCACCAGCATAGATTAACTGGGCATTTCTCTGCCTGAGTTTCTTAGAGTTGTGATAGTTGTGCTAGAGGCCATCTAAAGGAAAACAAGGTCTAGATTAAAGAGTTTTTAGGTGCCTGCAAAGTGAACTCTTAACACCTTTTTTTAAGCATCTGGTTCCTGAGTGCCCAGAAACTGAAACCCTGAACTAGGTTAAATTTCCTACAACTGATCCTGCAGGCTCTCCTCTGGGAGGAGAGTTTGCAGCTCTAGAGGGATGAGTCCCAAGGCCCACATGCCAAGCGTGAGACCCGAGACGCTGAGCCTAGAGCCTCTCTCTAGGAAATTTGAAATGCAAGGTGCATTTGAACTCATGCTCAGCTAGAAATGCTGGTTATTTGTTTTGCTTTAAACTGACTTTGAATTGAAGACAATCCTGAAAATTCCTGACTTTGAATTGAAGACAACCCTGAAAAAAGTGAGTAGATTACAAGACTTCTTT
Organism: Rissa tridactyla; assembly: GCF_028500815.1. Lineage (NCBI taxonomy): Eukaryota > Metazoa > Chordata > Aves > Charadriiformes > Laridae > Rissa > Rissa tridactyla. Next base: position 17,985,057 of record NC_071496.1, read on the forward strand.
CTTCTCAGGAAGCGACCTGATCAACAAGGAGAATAGGAACAATGACATGTCAGGGTGTGCAAGCTGTGCAGACATGGGGGAGCCTGTCCTGCTTCACGGATCCCAAGTGGATTTAAAGAGGGTCTGAGAACTTGCAGGCTGAAGGAAGGCTGGTTTTACATGCTGTTGAGGTGAGTAGCCACTGAGCATAGAGGGATTTTCAGGCTACCCACCTCAAGTATGCCCAAATTGTGTTTTGTTTCTAACCACAGGCATCACAGGGAGTTGCTGGGGGAAGAAATCATAGAATCATAGAATCATAGGGTTGGAAGGGACCTCTGGAGATCATCTAGTCCAACCTCCCTGCCAGAGCAGGGTCACCTAAAGCAGGTTACACAGGAACGCGTCCAGGCGGGTTTTGAATGTCTCCAGAGACGGAGACTCCACCACCTCTCTGGGCAGCCTGTTCCAGTGCTCTGCCACCCTCAAAGTAAAGACGTTCCTCCTCGTGTTTAGGTGGAACTTCCTATGCTCAAGTTTGTGCCCGTTGCCTCTTGTCCTGTCCCCAGGCACCACTGAAAAGAGCCTGGCCCCATCCTCCTGACACCCACCCTTTAAGTATTTATAAGCATTGATAAGATCCCCCCTCAGCCATCTTTTTTCCAGACTGAAGAGACCCAAGTCCCTCAGCCTTTCTTCATAAGAGAGGTGTTCCAGTCCCCTAATCATCTTGGTAGCTCTCTGCTGCACCCTCTCCAGCAGTTCCCTGTCCCTCTTGAACCGGGGAGCCCAGAACTGGACACAGTACTCCAGATGCGGCCTCACCAGGGCAGAGTAGAGGGGGAGGATGACCTCCCTCGACCTGCTGGCCACCCTCTTCTTGATGCACCCCAGGATGCCATTGGCCTTCTTGGCCACAAGGGCACATTGCTGCCTCATGGTCATCCTGTTGTCCACCAGGACTCCCAGGTCTCTTTCCACAGGGCTGCTCTCCAGCAGGTCAGCCCCCAACCTGTACTGGTGCATGGGGTTATTCCTCCCCAGGTGCAGCACCTTACACTTGCCCTTGTTGAATTTCATTAGGTTCCTCTTTGCCCAGATCTCCAACCTGTCCAGGTCTCTCTGTATGGCAGCACAGCCTTCTGGTGTGTCAGCCACCCCTCCCAGCTTTGTGTCATCAGCAAACTTGCTGAGGGTGCACTCTGTCCCTTCATCCAGGTCATTGATGAATATATTGAAGAGGACTGGACCCAGTACTGACCCCTGGGGAACACCACTTATCACTGACCTCCAGCTAGACTCTGTGCCCCTAATCACGACCCTCTGAGCTCTGTCTTTCAACCAGTTATCTGTCCACCTTACTGTCCATTCATCTAGCCCACTCTTCCTAAGCTTCTCTATGAGGATGCTGTGGGAGACTGTGTCAAAAGACTTGCTGAAGTCAAGGTAGACCACATCTACTGCCCTCCCCTCATCTATCCATCCAGTCATGCCATCATAGAAGGCTATGGGAAATAACCCATGGGAAATAACCCTTTTTTTTTTAGGTCCCTGCTTTGAGCCACTTTTTTCTCCTGAGTAATTTTGTGTGATGGCTGAATTGAGCCTCACGCATCACCAGTGGGGCGCCTGTGGCTGCTGCATGAGCACACAGAGACGGGCAGGGCATGCTCAAACTGCTGCAGCACAATACAGACCTCTGTGATGTTTGAAGCACCGCATTTCTTTGGAGATTGGTTCTTCACAGGTGCTTGTATTCAGCAAACAGAAAATCCAGACTTTTTTTCCCCTGCATTTTGGTGTTTATAATAAATAAAATCTCCTGCTGTATGGACTTAAATAATATCAGGTTAGTTCCTACTCTTTCAGTCCCAAGAGAGCAAACGCTTGTATTAGTTTTTTGCTCCCTTCACAATTCACCTTCTTCAAGAGACCTTTTAAAATCATTTCTCAGGCTCCAGAAAAAAACCCAAAAAACCTCTAAAATGAAGTCATTCATATCAAACTTGTTATCAAGTAATTATTAGAACTGCCAAGTACAACATGATAGCAACAAAGATATAGCAACCCAGTATTTCACATATGAAATTTGGTGACCTTGCATTGTGCTGGCTTGGACAATAAGTACTTCTGAAACCAGTGACCAAAGTTTCAAGTGCTTACAAAAGAGAATTTCCTCTAGAAAGAAGGTTTCCAGTGTGCCAGAGGGTTAGTTTATGTTTGAAAAGTTCTTACTGAAGAAACAAATTCTCATGCACTATTTGTCTGCTTGGTCACTGATGTTAGGAAGAGCAAGTGATGGGCATGCAGCAGAACAGGAAGAGCTCTTTCTCCATAGAGTTTTCCTTCTGATGCCACCATTCATTGGGGTGGAAATGAAATTCATAGACTGAACAAATCTATAGGGCATTAGATGTTTTATTGGCCAGCAGGTCATAACCATTAGGAAATGAGGCTGGATTAGGGTAAAACACAGGCTGCAACAAGAGTCTGCTTTTTCACTCTCTTCTAGATGTGTATTTTTTTAAGATAGTAGAGGGTTAATTATCAGCACATTTTTAATTGGACTCTACCCCTGTGACAGTGTTGTGTTGATCTATGTGTCTCTGAGCAACTTGCTAAACCTGCACTGTGAAAAAGGTTTGTTGTTCTTTCAACAGCAGGTAACATCTCTGTTTTAAGGTTGAATGAAAACAAATGATAGGGACACACTTGCTCAGCTCTTGTGCACATTTATTTAGCAACATATGTTAGGAAAGTAGCATCCTTTGCTAAAATGAAAATATCCAATTCATGTTGACAGCAGGATCTGCCAGCTATGCTTGTTGGATATTTATTACCCACACTGCCAATAGGCAGCAGATGTGTACATTTCTGTTATTGATGACTCCCTGAAAAAAAGACAAAAAGGCTTAATGGGAAAGTAATGTGATGAAGTATCTCCTCACTCAGGTGGTATTTTCTTGGTTTAACTAGAATTCTATATATCAGGCAACATGTCAGTACAGCTATGCCCCAAGTTCAGTGCTGAATTTTTAGGTCATTTTATTATTCTTTTCTGTTAATTGATTTGCAACTGACAGACTTTGAAGTAGTATATTTTCCTCTTATTGTACAAGCTGGAAAAGCACCCAAAGCATATTAGCTCATCAGCCAGCCATTTGTACCTACAGCTCACTGTCTGCTACTGCTAAATATATGCTAATGCAATGGAATAATATGAGAGCAAATCAAGCCAATTTGAAATTCCAATGTGGTGTAAAATAATGCAGCCTCTGCTAACTATGTTTGGTATGAAAGAACAATTTAAGCTAATTGTAAGTACAACTGGAGTTTGAATTTGTTTTAACATTTTCGAAAGATGATTAAGACATGCAAACAACTGTCTGAAAAGTTAGGTACTGCATTTGACAAAGATGCAGATAGGAGTTGGACTGAGGAGTAGAGGTGGGGATTATTTTTGGAAGCACTACAGTTCCCCTTTCTGTGGTATTTCTGTGGCATCAGGGCAGGCAATGCCCTTCCAAAGTGCTTTTCCCTGTCCTATTCCCCCAAACTAAAACTGGAGCAGAAGAGGTAAAGAGAAACAGTCAGAGACACAGAGCAGGTAGTTTGGCCATCCCCCAGTGAAGTTGACGATGGGCATCACAGGGCGTGGACCTCTTGCCTGGCCGCCGGGCTCAGCAATTCCCAGGGCCCGGCGGGCTGGCCTGGGAGACAGAGTCCAGGTGAGGGGTATGCTCCTGGGAGGGGTTTGCAAATGAACAGTGCTGTAGTCCAGGCCCAGAGCTGGTGAATCGCCAGGAGCTGGGCTGCCATCTCACAGGAAGGCCAGCAAAGACAGCTCGAGTTTTCAAATCCTGTTCCCATGAAGAGTCCAAAACATGCTGGACCAAGCAAACTTGTAAAAATCTTGTAAAAATCCTTTTCTCCAAAGTCTTAATACTTTATGAATAAGTCATAGATTTTTCTTTCATATGATAAACCACTGGAATTAGAAACTTTTTTATTTGTCCTTGCTGGGGATGAAACAACATGAAAGGGCCTTAAAATATTTATATTTAGCCACAAAAAGAAAAAGGCTCATCAAAAAGCAATGGCCTAAAATACGTGCTGGAGGTGTGACTGAGAAATGCAAGGAACATCTAGAGGTGAAAATTTAGGACACCAGGTTCTGCAGGGGGTATTGCAGCCTTCCAAACATCCCAGACCATGAGAGCAGTACAATGGCTTACAGTCATTTTAGCCCACAGTCATTCTGGTCATAAGAGCTGTGCTTAACCTCTTAGAGACACATCACTGGTATTCATTGCATGGGTTTTAGTACAACCCAGCAGCTTAGAAAGAAAAAGAAAAAAGAAACCAGTTATTGAAAGCCACATTTTTGGATTAGAAAGTCTGAGCAAAGGATAGCATTCAAGCACAAGAAAAGTACCCAAAATAAGTAAAGTAGGTCTTGATTAGAGATGGCTTTGTCTCAGAACTGTGAATCCCACATTTCCATTTCCCTCTCACTGCATCTCCCCCTGTTTTGAAGGACATCTGAGCTACTGTGGGAGTGAGCCCTCCCGGCTGGGGGACACTCCTTCCATTCAGAGCACTTCCTGAGCCATGAGTTTCAGACAGTGATTTCTGCTTCTACATTTCAGGAGTTGGGCCCTGGCCACTTCTAACTAAGCTTTTCCAGTCCCTGCACACACATTACAGCCGGAAGATGACACTCTGTGAAATGTTTTGAGAACTGGGTGAATGTATTGCTATTAGAGTTTGCGTGGCAAGGTTTTGGTAGCAGAGGGGGCTACAGAGGTGGTTTCTGTGAGAAGCTGCTAGAAGCTTCCCCCATGTCTGATAAAGCCAATGCCAGATGGCTCCAAGATGGACCTGCCGCTGGCCAAGGCTGAACCAATCAGCAATGGTGATAGCACCTCTGTGATAACATATTTAAGAAGGGGGGGGGAAATTGTGGTGGGAACCTGCAGCCAGAGAGAGGAGTGAGAATATGTGAGAGAAATAACTCTGCAGACACCAAGGTCAGTGAAGAAGGAGGGGGAGGAGGTGCTCCAGGCACTGGAGCAACCCGTGGTGAAGACCATGGGGAGGCAGGCTGTGCCCCTGAAGCCTATGGAGGTCCACGGTGGAGCAGGTGGATGCACCCAAAAGATATCCACCTGCAGTCCATAGAGGACCGCACACCAGAGCAGGTGGATGCACCTGAAGGAAGCTGTGACCCTGTGGAGAGCCTACACTGGAGTAGGCTCCTGGCAGGATCTGTGACCCCATGGAGAGAGGAGCCCATGCTGGAACAGGTTTGCTGTCAGGACTTGTGACCTCATGGGGGACCCACGCTGGAGCAATCTGTTCCTGAAGGACTGCACCCCGTGGAAAGGACCCACGCTGGAGCAGTTAGTGAAGAACTGCAGCCTGTGAGAAGGGCCCACATTGGAGAAGTTCATGGAGGACTGTCTCCCGTGGGAGGGACCCCATGCTGGAGCAGGGGAAGAGTGTGAGGTGTCCTCCTCCTGAGGAGGAACAAGCGGCAGAGACAACGTGTGATGAACTGACTGCAACCCCCATTCCCTGTCCCCCTGCGCCACTCGGGGAGAAGAGGTAGAGAATTTGTGAGTAAAGTTAAGCCCGGGAAGAAAGGAGGGGTGGGGTGAAGATGTTTTAAGATTTAGCTTTTATTTCTCATTATCCTTCTCTGATTTGACTGGTAATAAATTAAATTAATTTTCCCCAAGTCTAGTCTGTTTTGCCCATGACTGTAACTGGTGAGTGATCTCCCTGTCCTTATCTCAACCCATGAGCCTTTCGTTATATTTTCTCTCCCCTGTCCAGCTGAGAAGGGGGAGTGACAGAGCAGCTTTGGTGGGCACCTGGCATCCATCCCAGGTCAACCCACCACAGAGAGTGGTTATGGAAGCACAAGTATCTCCAGAGACAACAATATTTTGCTGTGTAACTGTGTAGCCCTGCAATGTAGTATTGCCTTCTAGCAAGAGGCCATGAGCTTCGCAGTGAATTTGCAAGGCCTCAGGACTGAGGCTTATGAGGCTTGCTCTGTCTGAACTTCTCTTGCCCTGCCCACAGCTCTGTTTTACTTTGTTTAGCTGTGACAGCAATTTCTCTAATTGACCTAGTGTCTGTGGCTAATTTTTTCTGCTTTTGTTTATCCTTGCATGGTACAACCATTGTTTTATATAGATAGCAGTAGCAAGCAGTGATGCTAGTGAATGAGATGTTTAAGACTGACACAGTGATGTAGGGCAGAAAAAAGCAGGCCTGGTATGACAGCAGTGGACTTGAGAAGTGCAGACACAGGGTGTGGTGCAGAGGTGTACAGAGATGGAGTGATAAGAGATGGGGCACAGGCTTGGCACTGGAGACAACTCATCAGTGATCAGTTTTAGAAATATGGATCTGGAGCTGAACAAAACTGGTTTTAGACAGGACAAAGAACAAATAAATAATATCTAATATACATAAATGGTACCATATATAGTAAATACATTTGTAACGTGGAGCTGTAAACCAGCAAAGAAGAAGAAAGGTGTAAAACTGTGTCAGCAAACATAAAAAAAAGATCCCAAGTGCATCTCAGGGGAGGAAGAACAATCCAGCACCACGAACATCACATTCCTCCCAGTGAGGGACTCCAGGGGCTGATGGTCAATGGCATTCTCCTCTCCATCAGTCCAAAACTCCTGACTTGAAGGTCCAGAGGAGCAGTGGAAGGGTGAGCATAACTCCAAGAAAAAGGATAGAAACTAATAAATATATGCATTATGATTTTATTATTACTATTATTGAGAACTTCTCTGTACAGAAGCACTCTAGCTGCATTATTAGTCTCCCTTTTCCTGCAATAATAAGATCTAGACTAGTAATGATTCTTTAATTAGACTGTTAAATTTACATTATAATAAAAATAAATTCTTGTCTTTATTTATATATATGGCATGCTTTCTCTTTGCCCACAAAGAAGATTTTAAGCATAATGATGTGTTATTTCCCACACAGAAGGAAGGGAAATGTTTATTGGCATTTCGGGAGTGCCTAAGCCAAGGCAGACAAGCCTTCCGAGCTCATTGCCCCAGTACCAACACTAACTGCATGGCTACACCCAGAGCTAGCACCCTTTAAAGGCAATTTGCCAGGTCACACTTTTCTTTCATAAATTCATTTGCAGACACTGTTTCACAAAGAAGCAATATGTTTCCAGTCATGAGCCACCCTGGAAAGCCTGCTCAGTTTGGGGGCCACAAGGGTGAGCCCCTGCCTCTTGCCGAGTGCTGCTGGTCCCACCCTTGGCTCAGAGCTGCATCTCTGAGCTCTCTAGGTCATCCCCACTGCTGGCCATCAACCCCAGCCCATATCAGGATAAAAGTCCAAGGAAGAAAAGACTTTAACTTCAATAATTTGGGCTGTGGAGTCCGAAGTAAGCAGGCACGATAATAACCATGTCAATCCCTGTCTACAAGAATGGGAGGACACAGATTTAACAGCCATGGGAGCCATCTGGCCTTGACCGCAGAAGACAAAGTATTTTGTCTCTTCTCCGGTTTTGTCTCGAGAGCCATTAGCCACATCTGTATCTCAGGGTAAAAGTACAACTTTCTTACCAGTAAAGTCAAGATGCTGAAGTTGCGATGGGGTCACCAAAAGGAAATTTTGGCCATGTCTGAAAGGCTTGTACTTCCATTTGGGAAATGATGTGTTTATATGTTAGAGTTCAACTGTAAGAAATATTACTGTGCAGCTGTAGATACCAGAGGACCAGAGCCCTGCTTGAAATGTCAGGGAACAGTGGAAAAATCCTTACAGCTTTGGCAGAAGGAGATGGATGTGGGAAGAGAGGGTTTTCATTACAGATACCATCTGATGATAGTTTTACCAGGAAATAACTGTTTATTTATATTTTTGAAGGCAGGTCTCCAGTATAATAATATTACTACTGCTGTCTGCTGAGAGTTGCTGTGCCTGTGAGAATGCCACATGCTGAGTGACTTGCCATAAAGGAAGAACTGTGCTACCATGCAAAGTGAGGGCTTTGCTCAAATGGACCAGTGTAGGAATGTGTCTGAGAGAAAATGGTCACGTGAGCCAGCCTCCCTACTATGAGAGATTAGATTAAGGGCAAAACAGGTGGTAGAAGATGGAATTAGTACATGGGAAAAACGGGAACTGAGAAGGTAGAAAACATGTGGTGCTAATGACTAAGCAATTTACTATGTGAATTCTTGTAACCAACCTGATCTGTGAATGAACTGCATGGACAGCGCGTGAACAGAGACTGTAAGCCAATCATATAGCTGCCGCTAGCGTGTGCTCTTATTACCTGTCTATATCTACTCTGTGAAAACTGGAATAAAGGGAGAACGATCATACTCATATTGAGACTCCATCGTTACTCCGGGTCCGTCTCCCACTCCGACATCTGGTAGCAGAGGATGGTTCAGCGCAACTGAGTTCTCCAAGACTGCGGTAAGCAGCTAGAGGAGGGGAGTGGGAAACTTCGGCTGGGAGACGTGCTGCTTAGGCGCATCAGCGGAAGCAGACAACGGCGTGAGGTCGCTCCTCACCTCCCAGGCGCAGCTATGGAAACAGAAGCTGCGGCCACGCTACTCGCTGGGATCCTCTCTAAGAGAGGGATTGAAACACCAGCGAAACTGTTGCTCAAACTGATTAAGCCGGGGCAGGAGATGGGGCAACAAGTAACAAAAGAAGAAGGGGCTATATTAAGACTTCTCCTGCATATCCCCTCTAAGAGAGGGGTGAAATACGATGAGCGTATGCTCCGAAGGTTGTTAACCTGGTGCAGAGGGAACGGATTCACACCAGAGCCCCAGACAGCTTTTAAACCAGAAATATGGGAGGCTGTTGGGAAAAAACTGTGGGAAGTGATAAGTAACGGAGACAAAGAGGCATCACCGTTAGCGACGACATGGTGGTTGGTGTTATCGACCTTACAAGATATGAAGGCGGAGCGAGCCACGGCAGCCGGGGCTTTTGCAGCATTACAACCCACGGGAGGGGGATCGAACAGGCCAGGTCCGGAGGTCTGGGACGATCCCCTGCTGATCCCCTCTGCTCCACCTGAGGCCGATGGAGGAGGCAGAATGTCAGGAGAGAAGGACAGAGCCGGAGATGTTTGCTCCTGCCATTGCCCGCCTCGCCCCCTCCCCTCCCCAGTCGTCTCCCTGAGACAAAAGTGCTGGTTTTTGTATGTCTGCTGTGTAAGTGTGTGTGGGCGCCAGCTTATACCTGCTGATCAGCATGTGTGCTACTGTTTGCTTTTTGTTGTGTGCAGTGTCGTTAGGTGACTCCCCTTGAGCAGGTGTTCTGCCCGGTGTGGTACTGTTCTCGTATGCAACCAGGGCTGACACTCCGTCAAGTGAAGAAGTTTGTATATACACAATGTTTAGACGTAAGGCGAGCGTACCCCAGGTAGATACACCAGGATGGGCCGTAGAACTGATGGAAGTCCTGAAATATTGGGGGAGTTTTCACCAGCCAACACGTTTACGGTCTCGGGAACAGCTCGCCCGTGCAGGGCGTATCGCTGGTTGTTTGTTGTTTGTCTATAAGGTCATGGTTGATTGGGAAAAGGAGTTGAGCCAAAATCTATAGGATGCTCTGTAGGAAAATGAGAAACTTAAGGAAAAATGAGAAACTGAGCTCTTGCTGCAAAGGCAGACTTTTATGTCAGTCGTAAGTGATGGAAGGAAAAAAAGAAAAAGAGAAAAAAGAAAAAAAGAAAAAAAAAAGAAAGAAAAAAAAAAAGAAAGAAACCAAACAGGACCAATTAGATGGGAAATGTGCCATGTTAGCACAAAAGTATGCCATACACATTACAAGAAAGCATCAGAAAAAGAGAAATGGGACACCTGATTCAAAGCAGTACCATAGAGGTATGTTTTGGTTTTTTCCTATATGTGTCTATGTTATTGCATGCCTTAGTAGATTGCTCTGTGTTATACCCTGCGAGACTAAAATGAACCCCAGCAGAAGCGGTCTCTTGAGCAAGGGGGTGGAATATGGGAAAGCAACGGAAGATCAGCGAGGAGGACTGTAAATACACTCAAGGGACTCGCACCTGGGTGCTGGAAAACACATAGATCACACCAGTTGTTATTCAGTCTCGGGTGCTGGCAAGAAAAACATTTGCATGACATAAGCCTGTAATGGACTCACAGACACCTTATCCAGCTGCTTGAGAACCTTGGCCTGTTGTGGAAGAAGATCAAAGCACAGTACCAGCAAGAACAGGGAGTCCGCATGCGCTCTTGCTAACAAGGACTCTTTTGCTGCCAAGGATTCGTGATAACAAGGACTCTCTTGCTGCCAAGGATAAGTTTAACAATGCTACTAGTACCGCTATTTCTGAGTTATTGCTAGATGTAGATAGTATTCGATATGCGACGCTGCAAAACAGAACTGCTAATGATTTTTTGCTTTCAGCTCACAGACATGGTTGTCAAGATTTTAAAGGACTGTATGGTATGAATCTAAGTGACCACTCCAAATCCATCCATGCCCAGCTGCAGGAACTGCACCGACCGAACCAGCAACTTGTGGAGACCACTGGGTGAAATCTCTTTGCTGGATGGACTTGGGGGTGGGGTTGGTTGAAGCAAATTATACTCATTGCCTGTGTGGAAGGAATTTGTCTGTTATGTTTAGTATGTTGTTTGCCGTGTTTAATAAGCATTATACGATCAGTTGTAGATGCCGCTTTGCATCGTACCCTTGTATGAGTTGTAGAATATGTTGCTCTAAAAACTATGTGTGTATCCATGAGAACCTGACCTTCACAGAAGAAGATAACAAGAAGGGATTACAACAATGTAGTCATGTATCAGACAGACGCTGTCAGCAGAGCTGGATCATGAGTTTGGTGGGACTCACTGCATACGCTGGCCACGCGTGCAGCGACTCTAGCCTGTACTTCTCCACTCAATCCAGTGCAGGATATAGGGGGGCTGTCTCGGGTCAGAGAGGGGGAGAGAGACATGAGCGAGGGGGAGAGAGACATGAGCACACTTTGAAGATACAGGGGATGCCCTGAAGCCCTGTGTCTGCCCCTGCCCCCCCCCCCAATAAGTTTTATGTTCATTAACCCCAACAGCTCAGAAGGCATTACAGCATGTTGCAAGATAAGATATAGTCTACTACTGCTGCAAGACGCACTGAACACCTTCCTACAAGAATTTCAACTTTATGCCCTGATAGGACGGTGGGATGATGCACTCGCAAAGAGCCTGACTGCATTAGAGTGGGTATTTTTGCCACATACCTTTTCAAAACCAGTAACTATGATGATTGAAATGTTACCGCGATTGTTTTCCCAGGGTCGCTTGTGCTGTCACCATCTTTCTGGAATGGATCCAAGCCACATACATGTCCCCATCAAAAAGGATGACCTTGACCCTTGGTTATCACAATTTGACATGTCGTTGCAACAAAATATTCGTCCTTTACATGATCAGCTAAAAGCTCAAATACTAAAGATTCAAGACTTAATGAACCACAATGTATTTGAAATAGTACAAAAGGATTTCTCGTGGGTAAATCCAAAGAAATTGGCTTTCTGGGCTAAATTTAGGAATCTGGGTATTTATTGCCTTAGCAGGGTTCTTTTTGATTCTGTTTTCAATTGTGTTTAGTATATAACCCGCTAAGAGCGTCACAACGAGTAGAAGCACAAGTCATGGCGACCTTGTTAATAAATGGTCTGGTGTTAAACAAAAAAGGGGGAGATGTGGCAGATCTACGAGCAGAGGCCTGCGTACGGCCAAAGACACAGTGAGCAGAGCACACAGTAACCACAGAGCCAAGAGAACAGTTCATACCTTCACTCCATCCTGTGACGACCATATAACATTTTCGAATCTCAGACAAAGAATAGGGCTAAGTATTCTTCCTTCGCTAGGAACAGCGACGGCATTAAATATGTTGAATAAGATAGGGTGTTGGGCAAGTAAACAGATAAACCTTACAACTGAAATCATATCTAGCTTGCTTACTGATGCTGATAGCATTCGGCATGCTACGTTGCAAAATCGAGCAGCTATTGGTTTTTTGCTGTTAGCTCAGGGTCATGGATGTGAAGATTTTGAAGGTATGTGTTGTATGAACCTTTCTGACCACTCATCATCCATTCATAAGCAGTTACGGGATCTGAAGGATAACATGTCCAAATTAAAAGTGGTCAAAAACGGTTTCGATGATTGGTTAAACTCATGGGGTATAACGGGATGGTTATCAGACTTACTAAAGCAAGGGCTCGTGCTATTGTTGGTTATATTATTATTGATTATGGTAGCCTCGAGTGTTCTCCGCAAAGTGACTGACATGATAGAAAATGCCATGCATAAGGTCTGGCTGGCTCAAGAAGAAAAAGGGGGTATTGTAGGAATGTGTCTGAGAGAAAATGGTCGCGTGAGCCAGCCTCCCTACTATGAGAGATTAGATTAAGGGCAAAACAGGTGGTAGAAGATGGAATTAGTACATGGGAAAAACGGGAACTGAGAAGGTAGAAAACATGTGGTGCTAATGACTAAGCAATTTACTATGTGAATTCTTGTAACCAACCTGATCTGTGAATGAACTGCATGGACAGCGCGTGAACAGAGACTGTAAGCCAATCATATAGCTGCCGCTAGCGCGTGCTCTTATTGCCTGTCTATATCTACTCTGTGAAAACTGGAATAAAGGGAGAACGATCATACTCATATTGAGACTCCATCGTTACTCCGGGTCCGTCTCCCACTCCAACAGACCAGATTAGCTGCTGTAGATATGTGGATATGAACATGCACACACGTAGAGAGTGCAGAACAATCTTGCAGTAAAATGAGCCCTTATTTTTTGTTGAGCAGCCCTGCGGAAAAGGACTTGGGGGTACTGGTGGATGAAAAGCTGTACATGAGCCAACAATGTGCACTTGCAGCCCAGAAGGCCAATCGCATCCTGGGCTGCATCAAAAGAACCATGGCCAGCAGATCAAGGGAGGTGATTCTCCCCCTCTACTCTGCTCTCATGAGACCCCACCTGGAGTACTGTATCCAGCTCTGGAGCCCTCAGCTCTAGAAGGACATGGACCTGTTGGAGTGGGTCCAGAGGAGGGCCACGAAGATGATCAGAGGGCTGGAGCACCTCTCCTATGAGGACAGGCTGAGAGAGCTGGGGTTGTTCAGCCTGGAGAAGAGAAGGCTCCAGGGAGACCTTATAGCAGCCTTCCAGTACCTGAAGGGGGCCTACAGGAAAGGTGGGGAGGGGCTGTTTGCAGGGGTATGTAGCAATAGGACGAGGGGCAGTGGTTTTAAACTAGAGCAGGGTAGGTTTAGATTGGACGTTAGGAAGAAGTTCTTTACAATGAGGGTGGTGAGGCACTGGAACAGGTTGCCCAGAGAGGTGGTGGAGGCCCCATCCCTGGAGACATTCAAGGCCAGGCTTGATGAGGCTCTGAGCAATCTGATCTAGTTGAAGAAGTCCCTGCTTGCTGCAGGGGGGTTGGACTAGATGTCCTTTAAAGGTCCCTTCCAACCTAACAGATTCTATGATTCTATAATTCTAAATTAATATGCAGTAGCTACAGGAACTTCTCCTTGACTTGGATCCATCAGGGAGGTAGTGCCATAGGGAAGAGTTAATATCTATACTCTGTTAGTTTGGTCATAATTTAATCATAACTCCAAATGACAGGAATTTAAATATATTTCCATAGAACATTTTTACATTTTGGAACATGAAGGATGAAACTGAGTATCTGGAAAATTTTATTGCATATAACTTGAGAGATAGGTATGGTTAGATTTCTAAGTGTAGATGAGAGCAATTTCAAGCTTCAGGTTGAATAAGTGAACAGAAAAAAGCAAATGTAAAGCAAACCAATTGCACATTAAATTCAAATAGGTCCTTTTATGGGAGCACAAGAGTGGGGGGGGTCACCTCTAATGTGGCAGGGAGATGAGTGGAAACAAGCCTTAACATCTGCAAGACAATTCGGCTGACTTCAGGAGCCAGAGCAATCCTGCTCAGGCTTGTACTACAGCAGCAATCATGTTGTCCCTTACATGTAAGTACTCATTTCATGTCAATTAACAAATGCCTCACAATTTGAACTGTGACTGGTTAATATGCGTAGAGAATGCAGATTTATATAGTAAGACCCTGCAAAATGAGCATGTGGGCTTTGGGCCTTAATCTCTCCGCTACTTTTTGTGATTTCCTTTTGGCCATGTACCTCCTGCAGTATCCACAGTGAGAAAGCTTCTCTGCTTGGAGCAGCTGTCCCCCAGCACCAGAGAAGGAAGCAAACAACATAATTTAGCTTCTTTCTTTTCCTTGCTCCCCATGACCAAGGAAAGCAACCTCAGCCTTTAAGGGTGCAATTTGTTATCCTCTGTCCAAAACACCTCATTTGGCAGAAGCAGAGTGAATAGTTTCAGGCTGGGTTACTGAGCTGAGCCAGCTCACTGATGGGTCAGAGGAACTCCCTTGCTGTCCTGAGGAGGGTGGCACACAGGTAGAAACGCCTCTTAGAAACACCTCTCCTTAACAAACCAGTTTCTTTGCAGCCCCAAGCAGCCAGCAAGTTTTCATTCTTGCTCTCTGAATTGCTTCTTCAGTCTTTGGCTCACTGCTGCATGACAACACTCTGCCAGGCGCCTGAAATTTCTGCCATAACCAGTTATTTTTGAGATTACCATAATTTTCCAAATTATGGTTTCTATGTCTATATCTTATCCCCAGAGCCCTGTGCAGTACCTGTAGAAAACTATAACCTGCTAAGTGCTAAACTTGGCCAAGAGATAAATTTACGCCAATGACATAAATATAGATCAGGCATAGTCAAGACTTACCTAAATCCATCCTATCTGAATGCCAAAAACAATATACCCTTGCCTAGATGAGGAATATGCAGAACTCCTTTAGAAGATTAGAAGATCCCAGCCATTCAGAAACACTTGATTCCTTGAAAATATGAATGCAGCACAAAGAGCACACTTGAAATGAATACTCTCAGAAATGTATATGGCAAGGACAGAACTATTCACCACAACTATCTCAAAACAGCTTTAATGTGCTGAGGACATCTGTGGCCAGAGACATGAAAATTGTCAAGAGTCTTGACACACTTCTGCCAGAGATGAGTGATGGAAGAAATGAGCAAGCCCAGTATGTTGGAGGGAGTTCATTTATTTCCAGGCTCGAAATAAACTGGAGCTTAACATCTTTATGAGTAGTTGGCTGTTGGCAACCAGTATAAAACTGGTATACCAAAAACACCCTAGGATCAAATCTCACATACAAATGCTATCTCATTAAAGCAGCTCAGGAGACCTAATGCATATCAGATTGTATCTATAGAGCCAAAATGCAGGTAGTATTTCCTGGGCTCTTTTTAGTGTCTTTGACACTGATTAAATCCTGCCTAACGTAGGCAAACAGACACAGCTGAGCAAAGACCTATCACAGTCCCTCTGAAACCACTAAAATTTTTCTGGCTGGCCAGCCTAGCTAACATAACATCTGGCAGCAGAATGCATCCAGCATATAAGCAAAATTCTGGTGTGTGGCTGCTCAGAGACAGATGGGATCCGTACCCCTGAAGACTGTGAAAGTCCTTTTTTGACAATAATTGGTCGAGATGAGATCACTTAGCTGATGGTGCATCAGATCAGATGAATGGTGACCTAACAGCAGGCTCCCACGCCACCCCTGCTGCCAACTCATCAGGTGCAGATGCAACAGGACTGCTCTAAGGAGGGGGGGCACATCTGGAGCTCATGGATACAGCTGCAGGGCTATGGGGCAACACATTGGTAAGCAACAGGGCTGCTCGCTCTCCCCACTTCCAAGCAGGGAGTGGGATGCTGCTTACTCAGGGATCCACAGGTAACTCTGGATGGTTTAGCTGGTGTTTGTAATCTAAATCTCACCGCATTTGTTTTGCCCACACAACGAGGCTGCAATAAATAACCATAGTAAAAATGATGAGCCATGAATCCATCCTGTTTCTGGATCCTGTCTCACAAGGTGGGGTAGGAGAAAGGCCATGATGGGAGGGCATGGTCACAGGCATGCGACCAGTTTGGCAAGGGCACAGAGAACAAACATGCTCACCAGTGTGCACTGAGGCTGTCTCAGTGACAGGCAGGGTCAGCTGGTAACACCACTTGCAGAGTATACTGAGTTAGTCAAGGATCAAACAAAAAAACCCCTGTTCCCTCTAATTCATAGTCATTTAAAGAATGTTTTGGTATGGTTTTGGGAACGAATGCAATGAGATGAATTTTGAGAAAGGATACTGTAAAATGAGTCTTTTAAAGGATGGTATTGGTCAGGGATGATTTATGTAATTGTTAGCATGGCTTGTGCAATGCTCCAAACAAATGAATAGAAGTCAGAATATAGCTGCCTTCTAAATCCATGTCCTAGATAGAAGACAGACACAGATTTTGTGATTTGATCATGCAGAATAGTCAGCTTTTGGCAATTGGATGATATGTTGTTGATTATGTGCACAATTTGTTGAATGTTTGAGGTATCTGGGGAGGGGAGAGCTTCCAAGTAATTTAGAATATATATTGAACTAGTATTAGAGAAAATGCATGGTAGAAGCAAAAAGAGCACAAACAAGAAGACAGTCTGGCAAGGAATCTGGACTTTCCGTTTCAGAGCAGATTAAAAGTGCATGTGTCCTATCAAATGAGAGTCTATATAGAGAGATTTTAAGAGATGTGGGGGACAGATTAATTTCAGTGGAGCCACCTGTAGCATACAAAAGGTCTGCAAGCATATTTAGGATGTAACTTGTGTAAACACAATCAGACACAGTATCCCATCACATAAACCCAGATGTGAAGTGCAGTGGTACCCTTCCCCTTCCCGAGGCAGCCCTGTTTGCCTTCATCTTGGATAATCCAGCTCTACACATCAGAGTATCTCTAAAGATTTAACTGCTCTTTGGGGCTACTATAAGCTACAGCAATTGCTAAAAGCACCCAGGAAGGCTGCTGCAACAGAGGCTCCTACAGCCATGCTCCCCTGTGCACAGGGACGGTGTGTGAGGATGGAGAGTGGGAAAGTGTGAGCTCCTTGTGTGAGTTACAGCGCTGCCACCACAGCAGCTCTATAGCAGCAGTGGAGTGGTGCACAGATGCCTGAAAGCAAAGTTGAAAACTTGGGCAGAAAAAGACAAGAAAATGTTTGAGCACTAAATGAAAGACACAAGGAGTTTGCCTTGATTAGTGTAAGGAATTAGGGCACATCTTCACTTTGCATTTTGTGTTGATTGCAATGGCCAATGTAAACAGCAATAAGCTGACAGGTGAGATGAGTAAAACAGATGCAAAAATAGGTGTGCTTTGAATCATATCTTATCATGCAGTGCAATCTGATAAGAGAGCCAGAGGAATCTTTGTTTCCAGTGACTTCAGTTACGAAGGATTTGAGCAGAGATCCTTTACAAAGAGTATTTCAGAATGGGAGAAAAGTAGGGTGTGAGTCTAAGAAATATTTTTGCCTATCAAAATGTAATCAAGATTGTAACACAAGGCTGGGACCGTACAATGGATGAATCCAAAGGATTTCATGCAGAAGAAAGATTAATCAAATTTGTGTTGTCCTTTGTAATCCCACATGGAAACTCTCGTAATTTTTGAAGAATAGAGCTTGACACAGTGTCTTCTCTAGAGCTGCTGCTTATAAAGAATTGTGCTACTTCCCTGCCACATGTATGATACTGACAAGACATTTTTTCTTTAATCTGGCATTGGCTTCCCATTCTGACTTTCCTCCTTTCCACATATAAGAGGAATTTCCCTCCCAGTAGGAAATCAGTAGAAAAATCTCTCAGCAGCTGGAAAAAATAATAAAAGAAGAGGATTAGAAAATTCGAATGTACGGAAGAATAAACTCTTCTTGAGTCTGACTGCTAACAAAAACTTAACTTGCAACTGCTTTCACATCTTATTCTTGCAACATAAGTAGGACATGGACAGTAAAACAATGGCCATATGAAGAAAGGATATTCTCGTTCAGAAAAGCGTTTCACATTTTGAAGTTGGACTTTATTTTAAGCTGGATAAAAGACAAAAAATTCAGATTTCTTCCTAGTAAAATTCCAAATAATTTTCCAAGTGGTTTGGTTTCAATATAATATACTTTTTAAAAAGCTGTTCCAGAAGACAATGAAAACATATTTTTCCATTTTTGAACAATTCCTGTGTACTGTGTTCCATTTTGTTGCAATTGCACATTTTAGAGCAATGTTATTCCATGAAGGTGAGGATTTCAGTGATCTCATACAGGATTTTAAATTGGCTGGGCTGTAGGACCCACCAAAGTGTTTACTTTAGCCTGTCTGATGGATTGCATGTCCTCGTGAAGTAATCCAGTTTGAGTGAAATCCAGCTGGTTCAAATCTCTGTTCCACTAATGAATTCAGTTAATATGTAAAATGAGTAAGGTGAGATGGACTAATGCTCGAAAAAAAAAAAGAAAAAGGTTCAACACTAGTGGTAACAGAATTAACTAAATAACACTGCCCCAGTAACAGCTTTTATAATATTTGTAGAACTCAAATAAAGCATTTTTTTTCATCCCTTGCTTTTACAAAATTGCTTACTTAACAAATATTTTTCCTGAGGACTTGGGCTTTGGCAAGAAAGGACACTGTCTTGTCACTGGTCACATCCTCCTCCTCCTCACAGCTTGGGAAATGGATTAAAATTAGTCAGTTTGCAGTGTTCATTCCCCAGAGAGCAGCTGAGCTGTGCTGGCTGGCAGTACTGAGAGTGTGTGGAAGGAAGCCCGGGTGCCAGTCCCGGCTTTGCTCTGCACGCTTGCATTTGCCCGCCTGTCCTAGCGAGTCACATGCTGTATCTCATACCATCATGCTGCTATTTGACCCTAAATAATTTGGTATTTCCCACATTAGTCTCCAAATAAAACATAAGAATCATTTCATATCATTATTTGTCCTGAAGAAAGAACTATGCTAGAAATAAACTCATTTTCAAAATATAAGCTCTGGAGCTTCAGTTTGCAAGCCCACCCCTTTTCAAACCTAGGTTCACTGCCTCAGACAAACAATTCAAAATACGGCATGCTGAGCTGGGAGCTGCCTAAAAGTATTGCATTAAAATCACTGAGGATAACAATGTACCTGAACTTTCATTCCTCCTCCAAAGTTTAGGTGTTTGCTCCAGGATTCATTTTTAATGCTGCTATCCCTAAAGAAACCAGGTGTCTTCTGAGGTAAGGCATCTAACGCAGAACTAATTTTTTAGGTGGAGAGATTTGCTCCTAAGCAGCATATGGGGTGAAAACCAGTTCCTGTCTAGGAAAGTTTGCACTTCCAACAAAGAATCTGATAGGAGATAAGAAAAAGTGTATCAGTATTCTTATTCTTGAGGTTATTGAATATTTTCCCCTTTGAAAAGCAATTTACAAAGAGCAAATTAAATGTATACCAATAAGTATATACATGTTATACTGAACGAGAAAAAATGGCAACACAGTTAGCTGTTACACTTAGTTGAGAACTGATCCCTATCTACAAGTTGCCACAGTCCTTATTCAGTTGGTTCTCCTACTGACTTCCAAGAAGGAAATCCTACAGCTCCCCCCTCCTGGTGTGAGTCAGGTCCCTGATGCCATTATGCAGGTATCCATCTGGACTTGCTTCAGCTTCAGTTCATGGACCCTTCAAGCAGGAGACGTGACTGAATCAGGCTGGTCAGAAACAGAGACAGACAGCTATGCGGCCTTTCAGTACTTAAAGGGGGCTTACAAGAAAGATGAGGATAAACTTTTCAGCAGGGCCTGTTGCGATATGACAAGGGGTAATGGCTTTAAACTAAAAGAGGGCAGATTTAGACTAGATATAAGGAAGAAATGTTTTACAATGAGGATAGTGAAACACTGGAACAGGTTTCCAGAGAGGTGGTAGATGCCTCATCCCTGGAAACATTCAAGGTCAGGTTGGACAGGGCTCTGAGCAACCTGATCTAGTTGAAGATGGCCTTGCTCATTGCAAGGGGGTTGGACTAGATGACCTTTAAAGGTCCATTCTAACCTAAACTATCCTATGATACTTCAGGGCTCAGTGTTGGGACCATTTGTGTTTAACATCTTTATTGATGACCTCGATAAGGACATAGAGTGTATCATCAGCAAGTTTGCAGATGACACAAAGCTAAGCGGGAGTGTTGATCTACATGAGGATAGGGAGGCTCTACAGAGAGACTTGGATAGATTGGACCGATGGGCCAATGCTAACGGTATGAGCTTCAACAAGGCCAAGTGCCGGGTCCTGCACTTGGGCCACAACAACCCCATGCATCGCTACAGGCTTGGGGAAGTGTGGCTGGAGAGCTGCCTGGCAGAAAAGGACCTGGGGGTTCTAATTGACAAGCGGCTGAACATGAGCCAGCAGTGTGCCCAGGTGGCCAAGAGGGCCAATGGCATCCTGGCTTGTATTAGAAATAGTGTGACCAGCAGAAGGAGGGAGGTGATTGTCCCCCTGTACTCAGCACTGGTGAGGCCACACCTTGAGTATTGTGTCCAGTTCTGGGCACCTCAATACGAGAGAGATCTCGAGGTGCTGGAGCGAGTGCAGAGGAGGGCAACGAAGCTGGTGAAGGGCCTGGAGAATAAATCTTATGAGGAGCGACTGAAGGAGCTGGGACTGTTTGAAGGAGCTGTGACTGTTTAGTTTGAGGAAGAGGAGGCTGAGGGGAGACCTCATCGCTCTCTACAACTACTTGAAAGGCCATTGTAGAGAGGTTGGTGCTGGTCTCTTCTCACAGGTAATTAGCGATAGAACAAGAGGGAATGGCTTCAAGCTGCAACGGGGTAGGTTTAGGCTGGACATTAGGAAAAAATTCTTCACAGAAAGAGTGGTTAGACACTGCAATAGGCTGCCCAGGGAGGTGGTGGAGTCACCATCCCTGGATGTGTTTAAGACTCGTTTAGATGTGGTGTTAAGGGATATGGTGTAAGGGAGAACTTTGTAGAGTGGAGTTGATGGTTGGACTCGATGATCCCAACGGTCTTTTCCAACCTAAATGATTCTATGATTCTACGAATCTGTGATTCTCCGATTGGCACATCCTTACACACAGCTTGTGGGATCCAACAGAAAAGTGGAGGCTTCCAGGAATGAGGAGCTTTATCATAAAAACATAGAATCATTTAGGTCAGAAAAGACCCTTAAGATCATCCAGTCCAACTGTAAACCTAACACTGCTAAAACCACCACTAAACCATGTCCCTAAGCACCACGGATATACATCTTTTAACTACCTCCAGGGATGGTAATCAACCACTTCCCTGGGCAGCCTGTTCCAATGCTTGATAACCATTCCAGTGAAAATTTTTTTCCTAATATCCAATCTAAACCTCCCCTGGCGCAACTTGAGGCTGTTTCCTCTCAGCCTATCACTTCTTCCTTGGGAAAAGAGACTGACCCCACCTTGCTACAATCTTCTTTCAGGTAGTTGTAGAGAGCGATAAGGTCTCCCCTCAGCCTCCTTTTCTCTAGGCTAAACAACCCCAGTTCCCTCAGCTGCTCCTCATAGGATATTGATATTAATATTGACATTAACATAAGCAATTTACCAGCTATGCATTATGTTTTTGTTAGATTCACACACCATTTGAGGTACAGATGATCTCAGTTTCTGCTTCAGAGTTTTTATGACATAGTGTAAGTATGTACTAACTCTTGTGCTAATTATCAGATGCAGATTATATTCACTCTTATTCCTTTTGTACTTCTCATGTCAGAAATCTACAACAGATTATTTTCCACTCTGATGCATTATGGAAAATTGATTCATTTTATGAAGCTACTGTGGTTTGTCTAAGAGAGAAAGTGTTTTTTATGGCATCTATAAAATATTTTCCTCTCTAATGGAAACATTTACTGGAATTTGCACTGAAGGAAAAATGTGCCAGGTTAGAAGACAGATGGTTGGCATAGTGTTCTATACATACGTTGATGCAGGAAGATTATTCCTTTTTTGAAGGGTGTAGCTCAACAGAAAAGAAGAAAGGAAAAAAATATCTCAGAGCTTTAACTTAAAAGAGAGTCTGCTTTAAACCTTTCCATGTTTGACATGACTAAAACCGGGATTTTGCTTTTTATCTGCCTGTACCCTACCTTTTGTTCCCAGAGCAGGCAGACGTTGTCAGAGCAACCTGTATAGTGGTACCCACAAGCAGTACCTTGCTAGGCAGCAATGGTGGAGCCCAAGAGCTGCAGCCAGGCTGGGAGTTGGGACAGACTTAATTGGGACAGGCTTTGGAAGAAGGCTTGGGGGAGAAATGAGATGAGCAGTGCAGCTTTACTTCTGGGGTAGGAGAGGTTGGAAAATGGGAGTCTGGAGGATCCAGGGACTAAGGGTCTGGGTCAAGTGAGAGTTAATCAAATGGCCTGAACAACGAACACTGTTCATGTGAGTTGAGCGGTTGAGCAGTTGTACGTTAATCATGTTTTGTATATTCCTTTATCAGTATTATTGTTGTTGGACTGCTAAAAACCCCTATCACGCACCAGCCTCTGGGAAGATAGAACGATACAATGGACTGTTAAAAACTACACTGAGAGCAATGGGTGGTGGGACCTTAAAACATTGGGATACACATTTAGCAAAAGCTACCTGGCTAGTTAACACCAGGGGATCTAACAATCGGGCTGGCCCTGCCCAATCAAAACTTCCACGTACTGTAGAAGGGGATAAAGTCCCTGTAGTGCACATGAAGAATATGTTAGGGAAGACAGTCTGGGTTAGTCCTTGAGGAGAAATAACTGGACTCCAGACGATCCAATGTGAAACAACAGAAGCCGTTTATTAAGCATAGATCATCATCTTTTATACCCTGTGTTGTAGCCGTACACGCGACTCGCTTATTTCTGATTAGCTAGTTACACTGTCCCCGCGCTGTCCATGAAGTTTGTTCACAGATCAGATTGGTTACAAGAATTCGCATAGTAAATTGCTTAGTCATTAGCACAACATGTTTTCTACCTTCTCAGTTCCCGTTTTTCCCATGTACCAATTCCATCTTCTACCACCTATTTTGCCCTTAATCTAATCTCTCACAGTAGGGAGGCTGGCTCACATGGCCATTTTCTCTCAGATACATTCCTACAATACCCCCTTTTTCTTCTTGAGCCAGCCAGACCTTATGCATGGTATTTTCTATCATGTCAGTCACTTTGCGGAGAACACACGAGGCTACCATAATCAATAATAATATAACCAACAATAGCATGAGCCCTTGCTTTAGTAAGTCTGATAACCATCCTGTTATACCCCATGAGCTTAACCAATCATCGAAACCATTTTTGACCACTTTTAATTTGGACATGTTATCCTTCAGATCCCGTAACTGCTTATGAATGGATGATGAGTGGTCAGAAAGGTTCATACAACACATACCTTCAAAATCTTCACATCCATGACCCTGAGCTAACAGCAAAAAACCAATAGCTGCTCGATTTTGCAACGTAGCATGCCGAATGCTATCAACAAGCTAGATATGATTTCAGTTGTAAGGTTTATCTGTTTACTTGCCCAACACCCTATCTTATTCAACATATTTAATGCCGTTGCTGTTCCTAGTGAAGGAAGAATACTTAGCCCTATTCTTTGTCTGAGATTCAAAAATGTTATATGGTCGTCACAGGATGGAGTGAAGGTATGAACTGTTCTCTTGGCTCTGTGGTTACTGTGTGCTCTGCTCACTGTGTCTTTGGCCGTACGCAGGCCTCTGCTCATAGATCTGCCACATCTCCCCCTTTTTTGTTTAACACCAGACCATTTATTAACAAGGTCGCCATGACTTGTGCTTCTACTCGTTGTGACGCTCTTAGCGGGTTATATACTAAACACAATTAAAAACAGAATCAAAAAGAACCCTGCTAAGGCAATAAATACCCAGATTCCTAAATTTAGCCCAGAAAGCCAATTTCTTTGGATTTACCCACGAGAAATCCTTTTGTAATATTTCAAATGCATTGCGGTTCATTAAGTCTTGAATCTTTAGTATTTGAGCTTTTAGCTGATCATGTAAAGGACGAATATTTTGTTGCAACGACATGTCAAAAGCACCTTGGAGATGGTGTTTAACCATTTCTCAGCCATGTAGCAACGTATTCCAGGGGAGAGATGTAACACAAAGTCTTCGAGAGTTGTACTCCCAATCACAATACAGAGAAAGACGTGTTTTTAATGCATTTTGCCGATCCCCTATCCATATTACTGCTGTTTTATACCTTACTCGCGTTAAATTTACACAATAAGATTGATTACATTCTTGTATACTTGCATTTTGAGCCAAAGCAAACATACAGATGAGAAGTACAAATCATTACAGAATTGTCTTGCTCACAACTTCTATTTGTTGCAGTGTTATCTGTGGTTAGCATGCACCCCGGTTTAAGGTGCTTATAGTACACCTTCGGTTGTTCAGGCCATTCAACAGTTCTTACGAAATGTCGATCTACTGCTGTGGATGACAAAGAAGACATGTTTAGAAAATTTAAAACATGAGTTGCTTTATACAATCACTCCTGAGGTGTCATACCTACGGGATTCCCCCTTTTTTGTTTAGCAAGCATGGTTTTTAAAGTATGATGCATACGCTCCACAATTGCTTGCCCAGCCGGGGAATGAGGAATACTGGTGACATGTTTAATATCTCATGTCTGTAAAAAAAAAAGGCCTGTACTTTAGCAGACACATAAGCTGGTTCATTATCAGTTTTTATAGTTTTCGGTACTCCCATGACTGCAATGCATTGCAACCAATGTCGAATAACATCACAAGCCTTCTCTCCTGTATGAGCAGTAGCCACAACAAAGTGAGAAAACAAATCAACTGAAACATGTCCAAATTCCATAATGCGCGTAACATCGGATTGCCAAAGTTCATCAGGTGTAAGCCCTCGCAGGTTAACCCCCGCAAATGATGGCAGAGGAGCCAGCTGCTGACTGTGAAAGTGACTGTAATAGTCTGTGCTAGGGGAAAGAATAATTTATTTGCCCAATATAATGTAGTAAGGCAATTTGTAGGTTAAGACTTTGTGATAACCAAGGGTCAAGGTCATCCTTTTTGATGGGGACATGTATGTGGCTTGGATCCATTCCAGAAAGCTGGCGACAGCACAAATGACCCTGGAAAAACAATTGCGGTAACGTTTCAATCATCATAGTTACTGGTTTTGAAAAGGTATGTGGCAAAAATACCCACTCTAACGCAGTCAGGCTCTTTGCGAGTGCATCATCCCACTGTCCTAACAGGGCATAAAGTTGAAATTCTTGTAGGAAGGTGTTCAATGTGTCTTGCAGCAGTAGTAGACTATATCTTATCTTGCAACATACTGTAATGCCTTCGGAGCTGTTGGGGTTAATGAACGTAGAACTTATGGGGGGGGGGGCGGGGGTAGACACAGTGCTTCAGGGCATCCCCTGTATCTTCAAAGTGCGCTCATGTCTCTCTCCCCCGCTCATGTCTCTCTCCCCCTCTCTGACCCGAGACAGCCCCCCTATATCCTGCACTGGATTGAGTGGAGAAGTACAGGCTAGAGTCGCTGCACGCGTGGCCAGCGTATGCAGCGAGTCTCACCAAACTCATGATCCAGCTTTGCTAACAGCGGCTGTCTGATACGTGACTACATTGTTGTAATCCCTTCTTGTTATCTTCTTCTGTGAAGGTCAGGTTCTCATGGATACACACATAGTTTTTAGAGCAACATATTCTACAACTCGTACAAGGGTACGATGCAAAGCGGCATCTACAACTGATCGTATAATGCTTATTAAACACGGCAAACAGCATACTAAACATAACAGACAAATTCCTTCCATACAGGCAATGAGTATAATTTGCTTCAACCAACCCCACCCCCAAGTCCATCCAGCAAAGAGATTTCACCCAGTGGTCTCCACAAGTTGCTGGTTCGGTCGGTGCAGTTCCTGCAACTGGGCATGGAGGATTTGGAGTGGTCACTTAGATTCATACAATACAGTCCTTTAAAATCTTGACAACCATGTCTGTGAGCTGAAAGCAAAAAATCAGTAGCAGTTCTGTTTTGCAGCGTCGCATATCGAATACTATCTACATCTAGCAATAACTCAGAAATAGCTGTACTAGTAGCATTGTTAAACTTATCCTTGGCAGCAAGAGAGTCCTTGTTAGCAAGAGCGCATGCGGACTCCCTGTTCTTGCCGGTACTGTGCTTTGATCTTCTTCCACAACAGGCCAAGGTTCTCAAGCAGCTGGATAAGGTGTCTGTGAGTCCATTACAGGCTTATGTCATGCAAATGTTTTTCTTGCCAGCACCCGAGACTGAATAACAACTGGTGTGATCTATGTGTTTTCCAGCACCCAGGTGCGAGTCCCTTGAGTGTATTTACAGTCCTCCTCGCCGATCTTCCATTGCTTTCCCATATTCCACTGCCTTGCTCAAGAGACCGCTTCTGCTGGGGTTCATTTTAGTCTCGCAGGGTATAACACAGAGCAATCTACTAAGGCATGCAATAACATAGACACATATAGGAAAAAAACCAAAAACATATCTCTATGGTACTGCTTTGAATCAGGTGTCCTATTTCTCTTTTTTTGATGCTTTCTCGTAGCGTGTATGGCATACTTTTGTGCTAACGTGGCACATTTCCCATCTAATTGTTCCTGTTTGGTTTCTTTTTTTTTCTCTTTTTTTCTTTTTTCTTTTTTCTCTTTTTTCTTTTTTCTTTTTTCTCTTTTTTCTTTTTTCTCTTTTTTTCTTTTTTCTCTTTTTTTCTTTTTTTTCTTCCATCACTTACGACTGACATAAAAGTCTGCCTTTGCAGCAAGAGCTCAGTTTCTTGTTTTTCCTTAAGTTTCTCATTTTCCTACAGAGCATCCTATAGATTTTGGCTCAACTCCTTTTCCCAATCAACCATGACCTTATAGACAAACAACAAACAACCAGCGATACGCCCTGCACGGGCGAGCCATTCCCGAGACCGTAAACATGTCGGCTGGTGAAAACTCCCCCAATATTTCAGGACTTCCATCGGTTCTACGGCCCATCCTGGTGTATCTACCTGGGGCGCACTCGCCTTACGTCTAAGCATTGTGTATACACAAACTTCTTCACTTGATGGAGTGTCAGCCCTAGTTGCATACGAGAACAGTACCACACTGGGCAGAACACCTGCTCAAGGGGAGTCACCTAACGACACTGCACACAACAAAAAGCAAACAGTAGCACACATGCTGATCAGCAGGTATAAGCTGGCGCCCACACACACTTACACAGCAGATATACAATACCAGCACTTCTATCTCAGGGAGACGACTGGGGAGGGGAGGGGGCGAGGCGGGCAATGGCAGGAGCAAACAGCTCCAGCTCTGTCCTTCTCTCCTGATATTCTGCCTCCTCCATCGGCCTCAGGTGGAGCAGAGGGGATCAGCAGGGGATCGTCCCAGACCTCCGGACCTGGCCTGTTCGATCCCCCTCCCGTGGGTTGTAATGCTGCAAAAGCCCCGGCTGCCGTGGCTCGCTCCGCCTTCATATCTTGTAAGGTCGATAACACCAACCACCATGTCGTCGCTAACGGTGATGCCTCTTTGTTTCCTTTACTTATCGCTTTCCACAGGTTTTTTTTTTTTTCCCCAACAGCCTCCCATATTTCTGGTTTAAAAGCTGTCTGGGGCTCTGGTGTGAATCCGTTCTCTCTGTACCAGGTTAACAACCTTCGGAGCATACGCTCATCGTATTTCACCCCTCTCTTAGAGAGGATATGCAGGAGAAGTCTTAATATAGCCCCTTCTTCTTTTGTTACTTGTTGCCCCATCTCCTGCCCCGGCTGCTCACCTCTCTCTGGGTGTCCGTGGCCACGTCGTCTGTTTCCTCTATTCCGGATTGCCGCCCAATCCGCCCGGTCTCAGTCCAGCTGAGCCGTCCTCCAGCCAGTGGATCTCCTTCTGGGTCTTTCGCCCCTCGCGTTCTGTTGCTCAAGCCAAGCGCCGATCGGTATCACGTCGGGGTCACCATCTGAGGAGAAATAACTGGACTCCAGACGATGCATCATTTACGAGCAGTCCTGGACAACCGGGGAGGTCCCAGCTGACTGGAGGTTAGCAAATGTGACACCCATCCACAAG
Source organism: Rissa tridactyla (assembly GCF_028500815.1). Lineage (NCBI taxonomy): Eukaryota > Metazoa > Chordata > Aves > Charadriiformes > Laridae > Rissa > Rissa tridactyla. The sequence goes on from NC_071496.1 coordinate 18,013,208, forward strand.
AAGGGCTGGAAGGAGGATCCGGGGAACTACAGACCAGTCAGTCTGACCTCAGTGCCTGGGAAGGTCATGGAACAGATCCTCCTCAGTGCCATTACACGGCACATGCAGGAGAACAGGGTGATCAGGCCCAGTCAGCATGGGTTCGTGAAGGGCAGGTCATGCCTATCAAACCTGATCTCCTTCTATGATAAGGTGACCCACTTAGTGGATGAGGGAAAAGCTGTGGATGTTGTCTACCTGGATTTTTGCAAAGCTTTTGACACCGTTTCCCACAGCATTCTCCTGGAGAAACTGGCTGCTCATGGCCTGGACAGGTGTACTCTTCGCTGGGTAAAAAACTGGCTGGATGGCTGTGCCCAGAGATTGGTGGTAAATGGAGTTAAATCCAGTTGGTGTCCGGTCACAAGTGGTGTCCCCCAGGGCTCAGTGCTGGGGCCGGTTCTCTTTAATATCTTTATCAATGATCTGGATTAAGGGATCGAATGCACCCTCAGTAAGTTCGCAGATGACACTAAGCTGGGCGGGCGTGTTGATCTGCTTGAGGGTAGGTTGGCTCTACAGAGGGATCTGGACAGGCTGGACCAATGGGCTGAGACCAATGGTATGAGGTTCAACAAGGCCAAGTAACAGGTCCTGCACTTGGGTCACAACAACCCCATGCAGCGCTACAGGATTGGGGTGGAGTGGCTCGAAAGCAGCCCGGCAGAAAAGGACCTGGGGGTGTTGGTGGACAGCCAGCTGAATATGAGCCAGCAGTGTGCCCAGGTGGCCAAGAAGGCCAACAGCATCCTGGCCTGTATCAGGAACAGTGTGGTGAGCAGGACTAGGGAAGTGATCATCCCCCTGTACTTGGCACTGGTGAGGCCCCACCTCGAGTACTGCGTTCAGTTTTGGGCCCCTCGCTAAAAGAGGGACATTGAGGTGTTGGAGCGTGTGCAGAGAAGGGCTACGAAGCTGATGAGGGGTCTGGAAGACAAACCTTATGAGGAACGACTGAGGGAGCTGGGGTTGTTTAGCCTGGAGAAGAGGAGGCTGAGGGGAGACCTTATCACCCTCTACAACTACCTGAAAGGAGGTTGTAGAGAGATGGGGGCTGACCTCTTCTCCCTGGTGACAAGTGATAGGACAAGAGGAAATGGGTTCAAGTTATGTCAGGGGAGGTTTAGATTGGGTATTAGGAAACATTTTTTCACTGAAAGGGTTATTAAACATTGGAATAGGCTGCCCGGGGAGGTGGTGGATTCACCATCCCTGGAGGTGTTTAAAAAAAGGGTAGATGGGGCACTTAGGGACATGGTTTAGAAGTGGTTTTTGTCAGGGTAGGTTAATGGTTGGACTTGATGATCTTAAAGGTCCCTTCCAACATCAGCGATTCTATGATTCTATGATAATTGCTAAATAACCCTACCACATCATTACTATAATTGCTATATGCCATATCAATGGCACTACACTAAGAATCACTCAAACTAATGACAGATGGATTTTGATGAAACCGAGTAAAGTGCAGCGATGATGGGACCAGAACTGACTTCAGCAGCTGGTGCCCAGCAACTTCCTCTAGATTGACATCTTCAACCCACAGATCGTGGGCATAAGCCGCACCAGATACACCAGCCGCGAGCTCCGGATCCAGCATGCAAAAGCCCAGCACCACACACCATCTCTCCTGCTCTGAGAGACTGCTCTAACAGATGGAGCCCAAAGTCATGGATTAAACGAACTCAACAGACATTTTAGAGGGATGGCCCATAGACTAAGGGAATGATATCTGTATGTATAGATGTATATATATTCTGCTGTGGGGGTGGGGGCGGGGATCAAACAGCCACGTGGTTCTTTGTTGCCAGCTGGGGCTAAACCAAGACAACTTGCAAGTGTTACTAGTTAATATAAACCATTGGAAGATTCAGAGTTATTGCAAAACCAATGCCTAAATTTAATTACAGTAACACCACCAATGTAGACACAACTTCAAAAGACTCCAAAAGCGCTCAAAACGGCGTATTAAAATAACACAAAACCAAATATCCCCACCACCACCTTTCTTCCCACCCATAGTGACCTTGTAATGCCCATCCTTTTTTCTTCCTGCTCTTGCTCTAACAATTTCCAGCAGCTTGCTGGCTTTGTAATAAACCGTACAGAGTCTCTCCTAGGTCTTGAGGAGGTCTGCTTGTTCTGTAGGCATCTGTGAGGCTTCACTTTGGCTTTCACTTTGCCATAGACAAGCCTCTGCAACTGCTGCAATGTGTCCTGGACTCCCCAAGCTCTCCTTCTTCCCAGCTGAGCATGCTCAGTTCTCAGACAGGCACCACTTCCTCCACATGGGTTTATCTGACTTCACGAAAAGAAGCCTAAACAGGGCAAATGCAGCAGCCTGCTCCTCTGCAGCTCAGCTGCATTACACACAGAATAAGCTGTGAACACACAAAAACAGATATGATATTTATTTTATCGTGTTTACCCTGAAGTGTGGTATATTTCCAGCATATCAAATACCCAAGGAAATGATGTGGCTGAAACTAAGCAACCACTCCAGCAAACTCATACCAAGCTAAAAAAACAGAAACACCCACTTTAACTCTGACGTGGTTTAGCCCCAGCCGGCAACAAAGAACCACGTGGTCGCTAGTTTACCCCTCCCCTCCCCGGCTGAGATGGGGAGGAGAATCGGAAGAAAAAGGCAAAACTCGTGGGTCGGGATAAAGACGGTTTAACAGAACAGAAAAGGAAGAGCAAAACAACAACGCTAATACTGGTAAAGGAATATACAAAAATAATTAATGCATAACCGCTCATTGACGGGAACCTGAAATGCCCAGCTCCCTCCTGAGCAACAATTCCTGCTCCCCCCCCCCGCATGACGTCACATGGTATCGAATACACGTCCAATCCAGCTTCTTGTGAAAATTAACCCTATCCCCGACGAACCAGGACACACTCAGAAAATATTTCTTCAAAAAACAGCCATGCCATATCTGATTTCTTGGTCATAATCCTCAAAGCATGCTTAAACAAGCATCTGAGGAATTAAAATCCTTACTGAAAATTAAGGACTTCAGAGAGTCATTAGTTTTAGTACCCATTATGACCTTCCTGATGTCCTCTCCCTGCTGCACAGGGGTTAACAGCTCTTCCCTCCCCGTATCGCCCAGGATACAACTGCACATTTATCTACTCGGTTAATTTATTTAAATATAAGTAAAAGCAGTCCGGTAGAGACTGCATTTAGCCTGGATTTTATTGGTGTGATTAAGCACTCCTGAGCTCAAAAGCCTTTCCTTGTCCCTACTGGCAATTTGAGGCTATGGGTCTGTGAGTGGCAGAACCAATCTGACAGGTTGCTGCTGTAAGGGAAGAGCTTGCTTCGCTCTCCCTGCTCCTAGTCCAGGGCTCTGATGCTTGTCAGACCCTTCCATAAGCAGATTAAACCAAGTTGAGGGTTTGGTATTTTTTAATTATTGAATTTAATTGCTTGGGGAGAAGTTGGTACAAAGTAATAGGAGAGACAGAGCGGTGCTTTTCGTGCCAGTGAGCTGTTGGGTTGCCTTATCCCATTTCACAGTAGGCTACCATTAGTCTCCTGGTCAGATGAAGGATGTTGTCTCTCTACATAGACTTCAGAGGAGAGGTAAGGGTGATCGACGTGCTGTATAAGACACTGTCAAGGCAAGTAGTGATCTGAAATCCTCAGATCAAGAGCAAAGTACCCAGAAGATGCTCCTCAGACAAATATGTCCTTAACACACAAAAATTCTGTGGTATGCAAGAGGTCAAACTACATGAGCTAATGGTCCCTTCTATCCCTTTAATGGTCCCTTCTGGCCTTCTAAAAATGTAAGAAAACAGCGTAAATAACTTGAAAACAGCCCATTGCTAGGATCCAGGATTTTGATTTGGACTTAAATCTAGTTTAAGTATCCCTCCCCTCCCTGCCAAGTCTTTTAGAACTGAAAGGTCAGAAAATTGATATAGAAGTATGGTCTTCTAGAAAAAGAAAAAGAAGCCTTTACTCACTATTCATGAGACAAACTGGCAACTACCTTAAACTATGTTTCAGTCAGAAGTTGCTGTTCTAGCACTGCTTTTTTCTTCCCCTTCATCCAAAACAGCTATTGGAAACCTTTTGAGTTTAGATATTGCATCAGCAGTGGGTAAATAGAGAAGCTCTTTGGTCCTGGCATGGGACCAGAATGAGGTCAGATTTGCTACACTAACAAAACTGGACAGAATTTAGAAAACGATTTAACAGTGGCAACTGTATAACTGCTGACACTGACTGACTGCGCTCAAAGGCAGCTGTGCCGTAAGAGTCAGGGCATTTATTTTCTTGCTCTTTGGCAATCTCTTTCTTCAACTCTTTATATACCACCATTTCTATGGGAAATTATTTCAAAACAAACACTGTGGGCTAGAACTTACCATGTGACTGAATCCTTCATTCAGAACTTAAATGAAAAATGCTTTCTACTGTAAGAGATGATGTGAAATTGGACTTAAAATTGTCTTCTATTCAGATAAATATTAGGAAAATGATTCTTCAGTGTTAAGCACTCGCTTAACATTTTTCTGTGGGTGGTACTGATTTAGCTTCTTTCTGGGGTCTAGATATAAATACACTACTGATATAGTTTCAGTAAAAACTCCCGCTGTGGCTAAGAATGAAGTCACTTGCATCCCCCTACCTATGCTGGCCCAACAGGAAAGCACAGTGCTATGACTGACATTGTACTTGCACTTCCTAGCAACTGTGAATTCAGTTTTATTTTTTCTTCTTCTGTGATTTTTGTTTTGTTTTTTTTTTAATTGTTTGGGGTGCTTCAACCCCTCCCAACCCCCAATTTCTGTAGGAGTCAAGATGAACATGCCATCAGTAGGTATGTATAGGCCTCCAGATTTTTTTCAATTGATGTCCTAACACAGAATTGAGTCTTGAGGCTGAGAGAAGGCAGAACAGCGTGAGTCACTGTGAAAGGACAGGAACACAAGGACAGTTTAAAATAGTTTCTTTCTCTCAAGAGTGGTTCCTTTCTGAGGCCGGCTGCTCCTTCAACCTGAAAAAGACTGTGAGCAGTTCTCTTTTGATTTGGGCTCTGTGTTTGGGCTCATGCTCCATATTTATTTGCTATTCCTCTCTTCTCCCAGCTCTACATTTCACTATCCTTTTCCTGGATTTTCCCTTTTCCTCCATTCTTTGTTTCCTTATAGGCCTATGTTGTGGCGATGAGAGTGCTTGTATGCCTGGAGATGTGTCCCAGCTGTATCCCAAGCCTATACCTGGGTGAGATGCAGGTGTGTTCTCCCTCTTCCCCACAAGGGACCTATGCCATGCTCTCTCAGGTGAACCAATGTGGACTCCAGCAAGGATGAGGACTGCGAGGCATGCTGTATGGACCTAAGATCCTTGCTGGCCAAATGTTTGCTGATTGCAGAAGAAAGCAGCTTCCATATGAATAATCGTGACTCTGAGTAATTTTCCATAGAAGCAATGGTTTGTAGCCTGGATGTGTTAAATGTTAAATGTACCTATTTAATTAATTGGACATAATGGGAAAAAATTCCACTGTAAACAAAGTTGAGAAATAACACCTTAAAGTTTATTAATGTATTTATGGAGGTCAGTCAAGCATACAGTGGCAAAATAATAACTGAGTTTGCTCTGTACATAATTTCCTTATTCTGGGCTACATCAGCTCTTGCCCATATACAATCAATGAATCTGACACACCACAGCTAATGTTCTGCCAAATGCTGAACCCACTCACTCAGATACGTGTGCCATATCCAGGTCTGTGGAATAATTACTAAATTGGCCAAACAATACAAAAGTATAGCATTGTTTACACATTAAGGAAAGTCATAAAATCAAGAGGCTTCTGAGGTAGAATACAGCTGCAGCTAGCACACGAAGAATGCAACATCTGCGATTCCCTGTACAAGGTGAAACTACACAAGGGATGGAATGGAATGCGCTTGTTCCGTGGCCTTCCCTTGTGATGTATAGCAGGTTTGGGAACGAGATGGTACTACGGAACAAATAAGTGGCCTATACGCTACTCGGAGCCAACATTTTGTCAAATTTTGATGAAATGCTGTCCTTTGTGTGAACTTTGCTCATTATAATGTCATTATAATACCAAAACACACCTCCATCCCGAAGGCTACCCGCCTCCAAGGTGCGACCACTCCTCCTTGAGCCTGTGCCCTGAACTTCTCGTAAACTATACCTTTAATTGTGAAACGAGGAAAATTTACACCAATCATGATAAAAGTATGTATGACTAAAGTCACTCAAACTCCACCTTGAAGATAACAAATAGTATAAAAATAGCCCGAGAGAGGGGGGATACCCGGGGAAGACACCATATCAAAGAATTACATCACTGATGTCTGGGATCAGTCGACAGGCTGAGCCTTTCTTCCCCCCCGCCATAGGGACACCTTTGGGTAAGACTTAGATTATACCGAGTGCTTCCTTGGAAAACTTGGAAAAATTTCTCTAGAGAATCTCTTTCCTACATTTATAGCCAGGCTGTATTGTTTATAACTGTCGCGTGTTTTGTATATGTAACAATATCTTTATTTGCACGTGCTTTGCAGACAGTGTATTTATCACCAGCAATCCTAAAGAACCTGTATATCTGTTGTTTAAATAAACTGCACTGTTTAAGTAGCTAGTCGTTTTGGTTTCTCACTGAACGCGACCAAAGACTCGAGAGTGGCCGTGCTGGTTCATGAGCACGACTAGACTGAAGGTGCAGTCCACTATTAGTGTATCCAAATCGTAATAGTTTAATACATATTAAACGCGACTGGACTGATAGTGGTGAATTGGGCATCACTCAGAATTTAAACCTAGCCGCACCTAGCCTCCCACCTTGGTGAGGAGTGTTAGAACACAAAGGGGTTAATTTTCTGCCAAAACCGCTTGGCCCCTTTTCACACAACAAGGTCGCAGCCAACTTTTGTGTATGTGGAGTTTCACACTGGGTAAACTTCAAACCGTTCAAACTGCAGTGCAATCAGGATGAGTGCTTCCCATCCTGGTTGGGGTAAAACCAGATTAGTCTGCAATACACTTGGCTCAAACACAGATAGGTTTTGGTTTTAGGAATCGCACTGTAAACCATGACATACAGGCTAGCTACAGAGGCACTAAGCACAAAGCCATGGTCTGTTTGCTGGGCTGGTGAGGTGAAATGTCTGCCTGCATACGTTGCTGTCTTTTGGCCAAGCATGTGAAGGCTTGACATGCTCCCTTTCCATGTGCCTGCCCCACTGCCTGGAGCATGGTCCTGCCATCCCCTAGGGATCAAGGCAGGGCCTTGGACACCCTGATTTTCTTGAAAATCAAGAATACTAACAGGGGGAAATGGGAGACGCATGTTTGCCCATGTGCCATCTGTTTCACAGCACCAAGCAACACTGCAATTGTCTGTAGATCAAGCAACTGGTTCAAGACTCCTACTGATGCTTTGCAGAGTAGCAGTGCTCTACTTGTCTTTCCCAGGGTTTGGCCTTAATGTCTGACACCCTAATAACTTCTTGTCCCCTGCGGGAAGGTGAATGCACATAATCCTGGACATGGGTGAGCCCGGGGGTCCCTCAGGGGGATGGTGATCTGTGATACAGATCGTGTGGGACCCTAGTATGGGGAATGAAAGGATGAGGGTGTAGACTGAGCCCTGATGGGGGGAAAAATGTGCTGTGGAGGATCTGGGGAGTGTCCTGCCAGCAGGGAGAGAGAAAGCACAAGGAAAGAGTAGGGCTGCACACAGGAGAGGGAAGGAGGGACCACAGCCCTGGGAGAACAGTAGCGTGCGTACACAGCTCTGCCTTAGAGGGGGCTGCAGAGGTGAGCCTGTCCATGAGGAGTAAGTGGAAATGAGAGATACTTAGAGATGCTAGGTCTGGAAGAAGCTTACTTGAAGATGTCTGGGAAAGGGAAGAACTGACTGGGGCTTGCACAGCCCTCTGTGAGAGCAGAGCCTGGGAAATCACGCCAGGAGCTCTTGTATTACAGGAGATGAACAGAGCATGGTAAGGTGGAACAATCCCCCACTCGAGGCAAATGCCCCCAAGCCTTGCCGCTGGCCCCAGGTTGAGCTGCCACAGAGCTGCAGGAGCTGAGGAAGAACAGTCCTTGGGGAGCTGGGCCCCAGCCATCTCTCAAGGTCCCTGCTTGTAAAAGTGCCACTGTGGGAGGGGAGAGCCAAAGCAGCAGTAATATGCTCTGCCTCTTCCTAATTATATCTCAAATGACAATGTCAGGAGCAGGCAATTCCAAAGTGACAGAAATCAAGCAAGCGGGGCAGAAGGCTGGATTGGATGAGCAGGGATCTTCTTCTAGAACTTAGTTGGAAAAGGAAAGCGTATGGACATTGGAAGCGAGGACAGGTGACATGGGAGGACTACAGAGATGCTGTTCGCCACACTAGGGAGAAAATTAGTGCAGCCAAAGCTCGATTAGAGTTTAAGCTGGCCAGCACTGTGAAGTACAACAAAAAGGGCTTTTTTAAATGTGTTAACAGCAAAAGGAGAATCAGAGATAACATTGATCCATTACTTGATGAGGTCGGTCACCTCACAAATAGGGGCATAGACAAAGCAGAGATGTTTAATGCCGCCTTCGCCTCTGTCTTTAACACCAATGATGTGGGACCCCCAGAGCCCTGTGTTGGAAGACTGTGACTGAGAGGGATGATAAACTCCCAGCCAACTCTGAACTTGTTCAAGACTTGCTGCTCCAGCTGGATGCGCATAAATCTATGGGGCCTGATGGGATTCATCCCAGAGTACTGAAAGAGCTGGCTGATGTTATTGTGGAACCTCTCTCCATTATTGGGAGTCTGGAGAGGTCCTACTCAACTGGAAGCTGGGAAATGTTGTCCCAATTTTCAAGAAGGGTAAGAAGGAAGACCCTGGTAATTACGGGCCTGTCAGTCTCATTTCAGTGCCTGGTAAAATTATGGAGAAGGTTATTCTGAGAGTTATTGAAAAACACTTGAGAGACAATGCAGCCATTGGTCATAGCCAGCATGGGTTCAGGAGGGGAAAGTCCTGCTTAACTAACTTAATTTCCTTTTATGACAAGGTCACCCATCTACTTGACCAAGGGAAGCATATGTTCTACTTGTCAAGCACACAAAATAAACAACTATTAGTGTGATATATGTGTTTTCCGATACCTCAGTGTCCTGGTTTGAGGTAAAACAGAACCAATTTTCTGTTTTGTAATGTTACTTTTTAGCTGGGCCTCTTCTAACTGACTAAACTCTGAAATTAACAGCATATTGTTCAGACACTGTTCACCCCCAGAGTGATAAGACGTGATTATACCAAGGAAAGGTATGCACAGAGGCTCTTGCTTAGACTTATTGCTATAACAACCAAGGTCAGCTAATTTCGTTATTTGCCCCGTTAGAGGGTCGGAAGTGGAAAAGCATAGAGGGGTCCCACCTGCAGGGAGGAGCGGACAGGACAGGTGACCCAAAATTGACCAACAGGGTATTCCATCCCATCTGCATCATGCTCAGTATAAAAGCTGAGGGATCAAAGGGTCAACTCTCTTTCTTCAATGGCCGATGTCCAAGGAAGACCCTGTCTGTTCATCTGCTTTTGATCCTGATCCAAGCATTCCTGACTTCAGATCTGGAATCCATCTCCGGAATCCAGCTCCTGTCCATTGCTGACTCTAGTCTGGGACTTTCCCTGTGCCTGCTGGTGATGTGATCGTCATCCTGGGAGCTGGATACAGTTTTGTATATATTGTATACTTTTTTTAATTTTAGTTTTATTATTATTTACTATTTCCTTATTTATTAATATTTTCATTAAAGTAGTTTAGTTCTTTTTCTAGACTCGTAAATCTCCTTATCTCTTCCTCTCCTCTCTTTGCGGGGGGGGGCATCTGTCATTCTGATTGGCCAATCTGGCCAAAACCACGACACCCAGGTGCAAATCACTTGAGCCTATTTACAATCTTCCTTGCCGATCTTCTGTTACTTTCTCACAGATGGCAAGTTGAATGTGAGTCAACAGTGTGACCTGGCAGCCAAAAGAGCCAACCGTGTCCTGGGCTGCATCAAGCACAGCATAGCTAGTAGATTGAGGGAGGTGATTGTCCCACTCTACACTGCAGTGGTGTGGCCCCACCTCGAGTACTGTGTGCAGTTTTGGGCACCTCAATATAAGAAGGACATCAAACTATTAGAGTGCACCCAGAGGAGAGTGACCAAGATAGTGAAAGGTCTCAAGGGCAAGATTTATGAGGAGCAGCTGAGGTCACTTGGTTTGTTCAGCTCCGAGAAGAGAAGGCTGAGGGGTGACCTCATTGCAGTCTACACTTCCTCAAGGGGGGCAGTGGAGGGAGAGATGCTGATCTCCTCTCTCTGGTGAACAGCCATAGGACATGAGGAAATGGAATGAAGCTGCATCAGGGGAAGTTCAGATTGGACATCAGGAAAAGGTTTTTCGCTGAGAGGGTGGTCGGTCACTGGAACAGGCTCCCCAGTGAAGTGGTCATGGCACCAAGCCTGTCAGAGCACCTGGATGATGCTCTTAGTCATATGGTTTAGTTTTAGGTAGTCCTGTGAGGAGCAGGGAGTTGGACTCGATGATCCTTATGGGTCCCTTCCAACTTGAGATATTATATGATTCTATGAGACTTCTCCCCATGCTAGTTTAAGGCTGTGGTTCAGCCAAACATTCAAGCATGCAGTTAACTTTTGGGCACATGATTCAGTCCCTGGGACTCTTGTGGGACTAAATCATGTGCTTAACTTTTAATTTGTACTGAAGCGCTTTGTTGAACAGGAAGTTCAGGGAGTTAGTCCACTGAAATCACTACCTCCAGAGTCACTAAAAACAGAGAGAAAGGAAAGAAGAACCAGGCTTGCTCTTTCCCTTTTGACTGAATCTGTTAATGCCAGCAAAAGTTGGGATACTTTAAAAAAAACTCCAACCCACACTTATTTCAACATTATTTAACAGAAACCAGGACAGGAGACCACCATTAAGCAACTGCCTATCTTAAAAGACACTGCATGTAAAAGCCAACTATGATATTGACCCTGGTTTTCTTCTCCCATCACTGCAAAATTTTCATAAATGCTGACATTAGAGGTGCTGCTCCATGATGCCAGAAAAAGGAGAATTAGGACTGATCTTTACGATCATCTACTTTGAGCAATTCATGTTGTTGATCACATGAGCATCCAAACATTTATGTTTCATTTATTAATAACTCAACCCTTTTCCAACTTGCTGGTAAAAAGGCAGTATTCAAGCCACAGAAATCATTGTATCATGTGTAGTGCTCATTATTCTGGGAAACTTTGGCTGATGCCTATTGTATAATGAATGCTTTGTTTCAAGCTTGCAGAGGTTGTTCTGGGATGCTTCTGCACAATGTTACTGTGGCTGTGTTTAACAAGCACTTAAAACACAGAGTATGTATTTGTAGCAAAAATGAGAATATGTGGCAGTACGTCAAGTGCAATTGAAAATTGCAGCCAATGCTGGGGGAGGAAATTTCTGCAATTATCAGCAGGAAACTTCTGGAAGCCTGAAATAATAAGAGGAATAATAGAAATCTAAGTGTGATTTAGGAATATAAATACTTTTCCATTCCAGTATTTGGTATCTGTAAATAGTTTAGTTTCAGATTTTTTTTAAAAGTTCCATAAATATGACTATTTATTTCAGAGTTGCTGGGAAGCAGTAGTCAAATACCTCTTGCTCTGGTGTAAGGCAAAATTCTGCCTGTTTACATAAATTGTAAGGTTAATGCGAAAGTCACACTCTCTCAAGATGGCCAGCTTGAGAAAATCCCGGTTAGCAGCCCTTGGGACATTAACTTTATGTTCCTTAAGAACAACAGGAAATACAGTGGTGTTTTCTAGAGGCTGAGTTTTATACAGATCCACTGTGTGCATCACCCACAGCAGCACAATCCACAAACATTTATGATCTTCATTCTAGTATTCACTCAGCAGTTGGCTTGGAAATCATTCAGCCCTGAGTGCGTCCTTTACCTCTGTCTTCAGGTGGGAGATAACAGTATGCTCACTGTGATGCACTTTAAGTGCATCCTTTCCTCCTTCATGGGTGTCTAGGAATCTCACTGTATAATTTGCAGGTGTACCCCCTTATCAGGTTCAGAAGTAAACATCAGATGACTGTGTGCAATAATTACTGTGCCCGCTGCATTTTATTGACTCATTTTAACAGCAGGAATAGCATAATTTGTGAAAAGAAGACACTTTTTCCCCCTCTCAGAATTCCCATAAAAAGTTCAATGATTTAGAGTCCACCACCTTCACTTTCATAATTTCTATAAATGCATTAACACTGAATTTTATAATGTGTTGCATAGGGAAATTATAGGACTGTTTCTAGATTGGCAATGGAACTATTCAGTTGTCACAGAATAGCAGTGTGATGCTGACATTAATTTCCAATAGCCGAAGTTGCACCCTTCTTGAGATGAAATAGAGGGATGCTTGCAGCTGTAACCCCAAAAACTTCAGCTGTGAGAGATGCAGCATTAGATTATCTTTAAGGTCCCTTCTAACCCAAACCATTCTATGATTCTATGATTATTCTGATTCTGTCCTCAATTTCTTAATAAAACTATGCCTGGTTTAAATAATTTTGTATCATCTGGTTCCTGGAAATTTCACAAAATGGAAAAACTGACAGCAGACTAATTTCTGCAAATACAATTTTTTTTCCTCATAAAGTGGGCTCACATACAGTACTGCAAAGGTAACATGCAACAAAGAGTGCTCTTTGCCTACTAGATAAATCAAAGCCTGTCAATCCCTGCCTTCCATTCCTGTTGCACATACTAGACCTTGAGGTAGATGGGACCATTTGGAACAAACCAAACTGCAGGAAAAATAGTCAAATAAAGCAAACTTTACCAAATCCTATCAGGTAGCATAAGGGTATGTGGAAGGTGAGACCATCTGCTTCATTAAGGTTATCCAGTCAAGGACCTTTCAATGTAAACATGATAATATAAAGGTGGAAGTGATAACCAAAACCTCAAAGACACAAACCTGATAGACAAGGGACAACAGAGATAATGCCAAAGACCAAAAGTCTCCAGTCACTAATTGATGGGTCATTAAGAAACTCTGGGCACGGCTTTGGAGAGGGCCAACCTGGACTTTGTAATGGATAAAAAGGGGGAAACAGGAGGAACATAAGGAGTTAGGATATTTGAGACAGTCCTGTGGGACTACGCAAAATTTATTAAGGAATGTTTAGGGGAAGGGAACCGGGGAAGAAAAAAGTGAGGACTGTACAGAAAGGGATATTAAGGGACCAGTCACATGTAAAATGAGGCTGTTAGTATGCATGTCTGAGCCCTGCTCCTGATCCCCACAGTCTCTCCTGCCTTCTGATTTAATCCTTTCTTAACTATCTCTCTGCACAATCTCAATTTCCATTCCGTGTGTGTTTAAGGGCTGCAAGGACTAGGTGCCAGCTATGGGGGGGACCATCAGGAGTGGATTTGGTGCCAGCTACTGGAGTCATAGCAAGGATGTAGGTGTCCCTGGTGGTGTCATCTACTGAGCGAGTGAGGGTCCCAGTGCCCTTGAGCTTGTGAACCCAGAGTGTCGTGTGTGTGTGTGTGCGTGTGTGCCTGTACTAGTGACCTCCTGTCTCTGCCAGCCTAAGAGGAGAGGGGATTACAAAAAAAATTTCTATAAATACATCAACAAAAAGAGAGTGACAGAGAATGTCCATCCCTTACTGGATGCAGGGGGAAACCTTGCAACCAAGGACGAGGAGAAGGCTGAGATACTTAATGCCTTCTTTGCCTCCGTCTTCAATAGTCAGACCAGCTACCCCCAGGGTGTTCAGCTTCTTGGGCTGGAAGATAAGAATGGAGAACAGGACAACTCCCCTGTAATCCAGGAGGAAGTAGTTAATGATTTGCTTATGCACCTGGACACGCATAAGTCTATGGGGCCGGACGGGATTCACCCAAAAGTTCTCAGGGAGCTGGCAGGAGAGCTCACCAAGCCTCTCTCCATTATCTATCAACAATCCTGGTCAACAGGAGAGGTGCCGGATGACTGGAGGGTGGCCAATGTGACGCCCATCTACAAGAAGGGCTGGAAGGAGGATCCCGGAAACTACAGGCCTGTCAGCCTGACCTCTGTACCAGGAAAGATCATGGAGAGGATCATCCTGAGTGAGCTCTCAAGGCAGGTGCAGGGCAGCCAAGGGATCAGGGCCAGCCAGCATGGGTTTAGGAAAGGGAGGTCCTGCCTGACCAACCTGATCTCTTTCTATGACCATGTGACCCGCTTTCTCGATGAGGGGAAGGCTGTGGATGTTGTCTACCTGGACTTTGGTAAGGCCTTCGACACCGTCCCCCACGGCATTCTCCTGGAGAAACTGGAGAACCATGGCATAGACAAGTGTACTCTTTGCTGGGTTAAAAACTGGCTGGATGTCCGTGCCCAGAGAGTTGTGATTAATGGAGCAAAATCTGGTTGGCGGCCGGTCATCAGTGGTGTCCCCCAGGGCTCAGTTTTGGGGCCAGTCTTGTTCAATATCTTTATTGATGATCTAGACAAGGGGATTGAGTGCACCCTCAGTAAGTTTGCGGATGACACCAAACTAGGTGGGAGTGTTGATCTGCTTGAGGGTCGGAAGGCTCTACAGAGGGACCTGGACAGGTTGGATCGATGGGCCAAGGCCAACTGTATGAGGTTTAATAAGGCCAAGTGCCAGGTCCTTCATTTTGGTCACAACAACCCTGGGCAACGCTACAGGCTTGGGGAAGAGTGGCTCGAAAGCTGCCCGGCAGAAAAGGACCTGGGAGTGTTAGTGGACAGCCGACTTAACATGAGCCAGCAGTGTGCCCAGGTGGCCAAGAGGGCCAATGGCATCCTGGCTTGTATCAGGAATAGCATGGCCAGCAGGAGTAGGGAAGTGATCGTGCCTCTGTACTCGGCACTGGTGAGGCCTCTCCTCGAGTACTGTGTTCAGTTCTGGGCCCCTCTGTACAAGAGGGACATTGAAGTGGTGGAGCGTGTCCAGAGGAGAGCCACCAAGCTGGTGAGGGGTCTGGAGAACAAGTCCTATGAGAAGAGGCTGAGGGAGCTGGGCATGTTTAGTTTGGAGAAGAGGAGGCTGAGGGGAGACCTCATTGCCCTCTACAACTACCTGAAAGGAAACTGTAGAGAGGCAGGGGTTGGCCTCTTCTCCCAAGGGAATAACGACAGGACCAGAGGAAATGGTATGAAGCTGCGGCAAGGGAGATTTAGATTAGATATTAGGAAGAATTACTTTACTGAAAGAGTGGTCAGGCACTGGAACGGCCTGCCCAGGGAGGTGGTGGAGTCACCATCCCTGGAGGTATTTAAGAAACGTGTAGACATGGCTCTTCAGGGCATGCTCTAGTGCCCAAGATTATTGTTTGTGGTGGGGTGTTGTGTGTGGGGTTGTGGGTGTGGAGTTTAGTAGGTGGGTGTTGGTGTGGTTTTTTTTTTTTTTTTTTTGTGGTTGGACTCGATGATCTCAGAGGTCCCTTCCAACCACTAAGATTCTGTGATTCTGTGATTCTGTGATTCTGTGATTTGGCTGCCTGTGCTTGCATGTTATGTGGTGGTGGTGGTGGTGGTGCAGGTGGGGTGCTGCTGAAGGCAACAGTCATGTGAAAAAGAAGTTGCAGCTGAAGAGTGGGATTACAGTTTGTATTTACATCTCTTGCTCAATAGAAGGGGATGAGCTAGCAGCAGTTATTCGTTGATTTATCACTTCAGATACTTGGCCCTGTGCTAGAGCCCACAGTTGGGGTGTCACTTTTAGATGTAAGACCTGATTGAGGTCTTTATCCTCTCTGTATGGGGACTGATCTGGAATGTCCAGTCACAACCTCATTTCATTCTGTCTTGCCCTGCTTCATTGCTGTGGCTTTTGCTTTTTCAGTGAGGTTCATGTACCAATCATACCATTCTGCAGCGGAACAAGCAGATGTTTGCATTTCTTCTTGGTGGCGTGGCTATGTGAAGCAAAAAGCACTGAGTTTTCCAACACATTTCTATGGGCTTTAAATTCCACCACTCTAGAAATTAATATAAGACATTGCTACAAAGTCTTACGCTTTCCAAAAAGCGTTCTGCAATGACAGTGTATTGGATAACAAGTTGGAGTAAACTTATGTGGAGGGTGTTTAGTTTCCTCCTGGATGAACTTTACAGCTGCTGTGTATTTTGGAGCATTACTAAAACATACATTATAAAGAGAAACTGATGGAATGTAGGTTGATTTATTGTATTTAGCTATATATTTTTTTGTCTCTAGAACAGAGTTGTCTGTTACTTTGTAAAAAGCATCTTTTTCTCTGAAAAATCTACCCTCACACTTCATACAATGGCATATTGACCATCTTTCTATTAAAACTTTGTATTTTTACTGACAGTATAAGAAAGAGGTAATGAGTTGGTTTACTGTGACAGGTATTATCAGAATGAAATCAATGGTGCTGAAATAGTGGTTACTAACATAATACGTAGCAGGTGTTTGCATCCTAAGTTTCCTTTTAATGGCATCCAAGAATACAGCTTCAAATTTGATGCACTTCAGTTACAGAATAAATATTCTTATTTGCTCTGAAGAACTACAGGTCTGTCCCTCCAAGAAAATGCTTAAGATCTCAGAGGAAAAGCTTTAAGATGATGATGGAGAGAAGGACTGACTTCAAAAGGATTTTGTATAGAGGTAGGAAATAACCATTACCCATCCTCTCCAAAATTCTGCGTATGTTTAGTCCTAAATGTAAAATCGTTTTCCTGCAGTTTAAAGCTGAATAAAATTCCCAGTGAAGTCAGTCAATAAGCACCATGGTGTCAAGTCCAAAGAAGTAAAAGTAAATATTATTTCTGCCTGTCCAGGTCATAGTATTTTACTTTTAAGATAAACTGCTTAGGACCTTCATTTTTATTCATAAAATTCCCCAAGGAAAATCCTTCCAAGCACACTTTCAGCTCCCTTTTCAGAGGGAAACGTTATGCACAGCTTAGAGCTGATACATGTTTCCCTTGCTGGTTTCCTGCGAGCCTCTCACTTCCTTCAGGCATCATTGACGTTACAGCATATTCTATCACTGGTTTGGTAATCACACAGATAATAAGGAAGAATATTAGGATTTATCAGAAATGTGAATATTTAATCACAAATTCCAAGCACTCATTGAAGTGTTTGCTATGCAGTAAAAGGCACTCAGGAGAAAAATTTTGCTAAACTCTGATTAACTGCTCAATTAAGGCCTGAAAGTCCTTCCTTGAAAAGGTTGTGGTGTCAGTGAGTTGAGTGTCAGATCTGGCTGCCTCTAAACAGATGCCTGTATCACTTCCAGATTTCCTGGCTTTTATATCAAATTCTTAGAGCGCTGCCAGTGCACTGCAACATGCCATGGTTGGAAGGAGTCCAACAGCAATTTAGCTTTAAGCATAACAAAGGCAGGAAGCAGGGAACGTAGGCACTGTATATTTCTAAGCCTGCTACCATAGATGTATTGTTGAACAACAGAGGAGTATTGCCGAAAACACTGATAAGTGACCTTTAAGGGGAAAGTTAGTGTTACTTGTAACAGAAGCTGAAAACCTTCTTTTTAAAATAAAAATCATTACCATTAATTTGGCCAGTTACTTTTGTAGATGAGTTTCAAGGCTGCATTTGTGTTTTGTAGCCCATCACTGAGTTACTCTTCGCATGCTTAGTATGTAGATGGAATCTGTTTCACTGCTTTTGCTGATTAGAAAACAAAATAGACTGTAATGAAAATTATAAAGCTAAAGGCTATTTGTGAGAGCTGGTTGAAATCTTTCAAATGAATATTTCAACAGGATTTCATAGAATCATAGAATCTTCATGGTTGGAAAGGACCTTTGAGATCATCGAGTCCAACCATACACACACAAAAAAACCCCACCAAAACCCTACAATCTCTGCCACTAGAGCATGCCCTGAAGTGCCAAATCTACACGTTTCTTAAATAACTCTAGGGATGTGTTGCATGAAAGGGGCAAAGCGGTTTTGGCAGAAAATAAACCCCCTTGTGTTCTAACACTCCTCACCGAGGTGGGAGGCTAGGTGCGGCTAGGTTTAAATTCTGAGTGATGCCTAATTCAGCACTATCAGTCCAGTCGCATTTAATATGTATTAAACTATTACGATTTGGATACACTAATAGTGGACTGCACCTTCAGTCTAGTCGTGCTCCTGAACCAGCACGGCCACTCTCAAGTCTTTGGTCGCATTCAGTGAGAAACCAAAACAACTAGCTACTTAAACAGTGCAGTTTATTTAAACAACAGATATACAGGTTCTTAGGATTGCCAGTGATAAATACACTGTCTGCAAAGCACGTGCAAATGAAAGTATACAAAACGCACGACAAAGTTATAAATGATACAGCCTGGCTATAAATGTAGAAAAGAGATTCTCTAGAGAAATTTCTAAGTTTCCCGAGGAAGCACTTGGTATAATCGAAGTCTTACCCAAAAGGCATCCCTATGGGGGGGGGGTGGGGAAGAAAGGCTCAGCCCGTCGACTGGTCCCGGAAGACAGTGATGGAATTCTTTGCGATGGTGTCTTCCCTGGGTATCCCCCCTCTCTCGGGCTATTTTTATACTATTTGTTATCTTCAAGGTGGAGTTTGAGTGACTTTAGTCATACATACTTTTATCATGATTGGTGTAAAATTCTCTCGCTTCACAATTAAAGGTATAGTTGACGAGAAATTCAGGGCGCAGACTCAAGAAGGAGTGGTCGCACCTTGGAGGTGGGTAGCCTTCGGGATGGAGGTGTGTTTTGGTATTATAATGAGCAAAGTTCGCACAAAGGACAGCATTTCATCAAAATTTGACAAAATGTTGGCTCCGAGTATCGAGCGGGCAGCTAATTGGCAGGTTTCATGGTATCATCCCATTCCCGTATCTGCCGCGGAATAATTGCATCCCATCCCGTCCCTCATGTAGCTTCACAAGCATCCTTATCAGGGAATCACAGGTGTTGTATTCTTCATGCCAGCTGCGGCTATTTTCTACCTCAGAAGCCTCTTGATTTTATACTTTTCCTTAATGTGTGAACAATGCTGTATTTTTGTATTTTTAGCCAATCTAGTAATTATTCCACAGGATGGTGACTCAACCACCTCCCTGGGCAGGCTGTTCCAGTGCCTGACCACTCTTTCAGTAAAGTAATTCTTCCTAATATCTAATCTAAACCTCCCCTGCTGCAACTTCAGGCCATTTCCTCTGGTCCTGTCATTATTCACCTGGGAGAAGAGGCCAACACCCACCTCTCTCCAACCTCCTTTCAGGTAGCTGTAGAGGGCAATGAGGTCTCCCCTCAGCCTCCTCTTCTCCAAGCTAAACCTGCCCAGCTCCCTCAGCCTCTCCTCATATGACCTGGTCTCCAGACCCCTCACCAGCCTGGTAGCTCTCCTCTGGACACGCTCCAGCACCTCAATGTCCCTCTTGTACAGAGGGGCCCAGAGCTGCTTCGGAAGTAGTTGGTACAGAAGCACAGCTCCTCTTAGCACCTCGACTGCCGGTGCTGGGCTGGATGTTCAAAGAAAGGGTCCCCACCACACATCATGCAACCGATGCTACATGGAGTAAGTGGATTGCACTGATCACACAGCGAACTCGAATGGGAAACCCCAGTCGCCCAGGAATTCTGGAAGTGATCATGGACTGGCCAGAAGGCAAGGATTTCGGAATGTCACCAGAGGAGGAGGTGATACGTGTGGAAGAGGCCCCACCATATAATAAACTGCCAGAAAATGAGAAGAAATATGCCCTGTTCACTGATGGGTCCTGCCAGATTGTGGGAAAGCATCGAAGGTGGAAGGCTGCTGTGTGGAGTCCTACACGACAAGTTGCAGAGGCCAGTGAAGGACAAGGTGAATCGAGCCAGTTTGCAGAGGTGAAAGCCATTCAGCTGGCTTTGGACGTTGCTGAGTGAGAAAAATGGCCAGTCCTTTATCTCTACACTGACTCATGGATGGTGGCAAATGCTCTGTGGGGGTGGTTACAGCAGTGGAAGCAGGGCAACTGGCAGCACAGAGGCAAACCCATCTGGGCTGCTGACCTATGGCAAGATATTGCTGCCCGGATAGAGAATCTGGTTGTGAAAGTACGCCATGTAGATGGCCATGTGCCCAGGAATCGGGCCACGGAGGAACATCAGAACAACCAGCAGGTGGATCGGGCTGCTAGGATTGAAGTGGCTCAGGTGGATCTGGACTGGCAACATAAGGGTGAACTATTCATAGCTCGGTGGGCCCATGACTCCTCAGGCCATCAAGGAAGAGATGCGACATATAGATGGGCTTGTGACCAAGGGGTGGACTTGACCATGGACACTATTGCACAGGTCATCCATGAATGTGAGACGTGCTGCAATCAAGCAAGCCAAGCGTTTGAAGCCTCTTTGGTATGGAGGGCGATGGCTGAAATATAAATATGGGGAGGCCTGGCAGATTGATTATATCTCACTGCCACAAACCCGTCAAGGCAAGCGCTATGTGCTCACAATGGTGGAAGCAACCACCGGATGGCTGGAAACATACCCTGTGCCCCATGCCACTGCCCGGAACACTGTCCTGGGCCTTGAAAAGCAAGTCCTGTGGCGACATGGTACCCCAGAGAGAATTGAGTCGGACAATGGGACTCATTTCCGAAACAGCCTCATAGACACCTGGGCCAAAGAGCATGGTATCGAGTGGGTATATCACATCCCCTATCACGCCCCAGCCTCTGGGAAGATTGAACGATACGATGGACTGTTAAAGACTACACTGAGAGCAATGGGTGGTGGGACTTTAAAACACTGGGATGCACACTTAGCAAAAGCTACCTGGCTAGTTAACACCAGGGGATCTACCAATCGAGCTGTCCCTGCCCAATCAAAACTTCCACGTAGAAGGGGATAAAGTCCCTGTAGTGCACATGAAGAATATGCTAGGGAAGACAGTCTGGGTTAGTCCTGCCTCAGGCAAAGGCAAACCCATCCATGGGATTGCTTTTGCCCAGGGACCTGGGTGCACTTGGTGGGTGATGCGGAAGGATGGGGAAGTCCGATGTGTACCTCATGGGGATCTGCTTTTGGGTGAGAATAGCCAATGAATCAAATTGTGTGTTGTTAATTACTAAGTAACCCTGTCACTGTATGTCCTCGTTACTCTAATTGCTATCAGCTGCACTACAGTAAGAATCACCCAAATTAAGGACAGATGGACTTTGATGAAAAAGCGAGTAAAGCACAGGGGTGATGGGCCCAGCAACTTCATCGAGATCTACATCTTCAGCCCATGGACTGTGTGCATGAGCCACACCGGGTGCACCAGTCACAAGCTCCGAAAATACAGCATGCAACAGGCCAGCACCACAGAGCATCTCACCTGCCCTGAGAGACTGTTCTAACAGATGGAGCCCAAAGCCATGGATTACAAGAACTCAACGGACACTTTTGGAGGGATGGCCCATAAACTAAGGGCATTATATCTGCATGAATATATATGTGTGTATATATATATATGACAGGGGAGAGTGGTGGCAATTCATTGGAACCTGTAAGATCTGGGCATGGCATAGATGGTATGGAATAAGGGGTGGATAATGTCCTGGTTCCGGCGGGGATAGGGTTAATTCTCCCCAGGACACAGGTATTCCATGCCATGTGAGCCATGCCCACCCTGAGCTGCTGGGGGAGGGGGCAGCTTGGAGCAGGCTGGGGCATCTGGGGCCTGGTCGGTGAGCACAGGGAGTGGAGGTTCCATAATCGTGTTTGTATATTACTCTGCCCATGTTACTGTTGTAGTTTTCTTGTTCCCTTTGCTGTTCTGTTAAACTGCCTTTGCCTCAACCCACGAGTTTTGCCTTTTTCTTCTGATTCTTCCCCTATTGGGAAGGTCCGAGTGAGCGGCACGTGGTTCTTTGTTGCCGTCTGAGGCTAAACCATGACAATACTTAATGAGGATGACCAGATTCACAGTGATTTTAACCACATTTGTAAAAGACTTTATTTTTATGAAAAAGAAGTGTTAAAACTTTGAGTAGTTTAGGTCAATGTACACAACAAAATCTAGAGGATGGGAATTTTAGTCTGGGATTATCTCAGTTAACTTCAGGTGCATTTCTTCATCTAAAGTACTCTCCTTAGGTACCACTTGTAGTTATTGGAGGCAGAGAAGAACTTTCAGAGTCTAAATCATCTGATCCTTTCCAGATGTCAACATCTGAATAGTACAGAATTAACTATATACTCAGAAGTGCTGCTGTTTGGATCTTGGTTTTGATGTCTTTTGTGCTGAGTCCAGAAGGGCCAATTGCTTAAAGAAGCAAGAATCAATTTATACCAACAATAAAAACATACCTTTGGAAATAGAATTATGATAGCACTGTGCTGGTCTACAACATTTATATCAGAGGCTCCCTCAGGCTTTACAAGCAGCCTCTGCTTATACCTCACCGAAGTCCCATGAAGTGATGTATGCCAACTGATCCATGTCATAGGTTTGAACAGGTTAGAAGCAACATTTCCAAACATGTTTATGCACTGCAGGTTGCACTGCATGCTCCTCTGGAGAGCAATGAACATACATTGATAGTTATTTCTATTTTGTGTTTTAGGGAGACTCATGTGGCCCGTTAATCTGTGCCAGTCGATGCAGTAGGATTGTTTCTTTTGGAAAAAGATGTGGAAGAAGAGACATGCCTTGAGTTTATACATGAGTGACTGAAAAATATATTGACTAGATGATAAAAAAAAATAATTTCCCTTCACAGACATCCGTGAGACAAACAAGACAATTTTAATATTGTGCTGTGCATTAGAACTAGATGCTGCTGCTTTAGTGTGCCACCTTTAGAAAGTATGTCCCAGCTTTACTAACACCACCACACCTTTATGAGAACAGTTCAAAAATATTCCCCTTTGTACAGATAACATGTTTAGTCATCTTTAGTAGGAAACTGCCTCTTAGATAACACAATTTGTATTGGACTTCACCCTACTTTTTAGTGTGATGGGAAAGTACTGCTCACTTTATTCATTGTGCCTGGAGTGAGGCAACATTTTTGAATGTGTACTCACAGAAAAATTCAGTTTCAGACTGATAGTGAATAGGATGTCTGCTAGATGAGAAAAACCAGGAAAAAATCTTTAACTGTTCAAATATTTCGTTTTTACATTTTTCAAAACCAAATACTTCAGTTTTCCATTGCTAAATATTTATTTAACTAAATTCATTTTCAGAAAGTATTAAACAGATAAACATTTTTCCATTTATCTTGCATTATTAGAGAGAAAAAAGATTTTATCTTTTTTTTTCCCCCCTAGATTATTTTCCCTAATATTTTTTTGTGTGATCAGATCAACAAAATCATCTCTTCTCACAGCTTGGTTCATGATATCACCCTTTCAATGAATGGTCTGTTGAAAAAAGTATAAATATTGATTGTAATGTGAGTAATTATACTTCTCTAATACACTGCCTATCTAACATCTATCAAAACAAACATGAATTTTGCTATGGATTTCAACAGACTTCTGCTAACAGAAGTACCTGCTGTGTTTCTGAAGAAGCCTGTGGTTAGCTTTGTGTATTCCCATTATCTTCCAAATATTCTTGAAGTCTTTTTTTGCCAACAGTTTGGAAGTGACCATCTGCAGGGTTTCTCTGCTTCTTTGGTTATTGCATTAATATGTACTGAATACTGTAAACTTTGGGATGTTGCAGAGGCATGAATAAATAACTCAAACACATCAACATACTGGCCTTGATTATTGACCAACAGCCGTATCACTGCGCTGAGCAGAGCAAAGCCCTGTTTCATAAAGGCTATGCAGATAGTTGTTCAGTCTGGAGAAAAGAAGGCTCCGAGGAGACCTTATAGTGGCCTACCAGTATCTTAAGGGGGCCTACAGGAAAGCTGGTGAGGGACTTTTTAGGATGTCGGGTAATGGTAGGACTAGAGGGAATGGATTAAAACTAGAGATGGGGCGATTCAGACTGGACGTTAGGAAGAAGTTCTTCACCATGAGGGTGGTTGGACACTGGAACAGGTTGCCCAGAGAGGTGGTGGAAGCCCCATCCCTGGAAGTTTTTAAGGCCAGGCTGGATGGGGCTCTGAGCAACCTGGTCTAGTGGGAGATGTCCCTGCCCATGGCAGGGGGTTTGGAACTAGATGATCTTTAAGGTCCCTTCCAACCCTAACAATTCTATGATTCTATGATTCTATAAAGGAGCAAACAGACATCGCAAAGCTGGGTTGGTAATCTGTCACGGTGCAATAAAACCTGCCTATATGGTTTATGGGGGCTTGATCCAATTCTCACTGAAGGTCATGGAAAGATCTTAAATGATGCCAGTGTGAATTGACTTAGGCCTGGAACACAGACAGAAATTGGGAAAAACTGGAGGAAAAAGGGGAAACGATATAAAAGTGTAAAGAATAATATACTGCTGTTAACACTTTTCAGCAGGGGTTTCAGAGGGTGTTGCAAACAGAAATTAGTCCCTTTTACCTTTTTAAGGTAAATGACAGCAAGGATATCCTTCTTCTTATCCCACAAGAGACTTTTTGCACCCTGCAGCCCAATGACATTGGTGTTTAACCTCTCAAAGGCAAAGATTTCACTCACTCCGTTCATGCTGAACAGTAGCTGTGTCTCAGTCACTGATGGGTAATAATGAATGGTATAGTCTGGAAACCATAACCCAGCAGGTTAATCCCAGTTTAGATATTGGGCTTTGTGTGTGTGTGATCTCCTGTAATGTCGTTACTTCATTTACAGCATTTTTTTTTTCTTTTATGGGCGATGTAGCAGATGGAAGGACATTACTGCTAGGCCCCCAGGGCACCACCAGGCCTGACTGTCCCTGCCCATCCCCTTGGGGCTCCCCCACCCATCTATGGCCCAGGACTTCATGTTAGCACCTGGGGGCATCAGCCCCCTGCCCCAGCAATGCCCAACAATGCCAGTCTCCAGCTCCCCACAGCCTGGCCCTACCCAGCCGTGGGCCCTGCCAAGCTGGGCCTACCCACAGGCCGACGTCTTGGCCTTGCCTTGGCCTGTCCCCAGGGAGGTGCCTGCTGCCTGCTGCTAGGGCTTCCCCAGCTGCCCCCCCAGCTGCCCTGCTCCTGTCTGGGGTGGTGGGATGGGCCTTGGCTGCCCAGGGGGCCCTCAGGGCCCCCAGTGAGCCCCTGGCCCTTGCAGTGCCTTGAGGGTTATCTGTCTCAGCTGGCTGAGCTGCTGAATTCAGGGTTGGCTGTGGGCACATGGCAGGAGTGATGAGCCGAGCAGTAACCTTGACTCATTTTCTGGCCACCCTGAGGCAAGTAGAGTCTTTATTCCCTCCACATGCAACATGAGGGAAGTCTTCACTAACGTGGCACTGTGCATCACCAGTGGAGATATTTGTGGTCTTACACACTGTGACCAGCAAACTCCCTGCAGTCATGAGCCACCCCAACAGGGAGCTCATGGAAAGCCACAGACAGCTTAATCCCACTATCTGGCAAATGCTAGAACTCTGCACAGGCAGAAATGGGTAAAATTCAGTCATTTCTGGCTAGGATTTTGGTCCTCCCATACTTACTACTTAGGTCATTAAACTAATTATATGTGCAAAAATACTAATATCTTGGGCAGTGGAAACAAGCAAAAAATGCACACCTAAAAAGACATTGAAAATGGTAATAGTCTCAGAGAGATTTTTTATACACTATTTCTTTCTGTGCTTACAGGGTGCACTATAAGGACTACCATGATTTAAGAAATCCTGATGTCTCTACAACTATTCTCCATTTTCCATTGAGGGATTGCTCTCAGACCAGCGGAGTTTTTCATTTGACATGACACTCCTTAAGTGTCTGCTGTGGGGATGTGCAGGATAAGCCAATTGTCCTGGCTTGAGGAACACAAGATTCATTTCTCTTTCAGTAATTTTACTTTTTGGTAAGGTCTCTTCTAATGCTAGGGAAAACTGCATTTTTAGAAGACTCTAGTGTCTGAATTTGTGAAAATATTTACTTTATAGCCAGATATGGTATGTGGGTTTCAAGGTCTCCGTGTTTTCGAGCCTTGACAGGTATAGGGATGAGGAGGAGCAAGACCTGAGCACTTGACCCAAGCTGGACAACAGAATTATTTCATACCATGAATGTCACATTTGATATAAATTAGAAAGTTTGCTGAGGAGTTTTCTCTCTTCTATGATGGCTGTGATCCTGAGAACTTCTTGCGCCAGTGCCAGACCCCTGAGGCCTTCCCTTTCTCCTGAAGCCATAGCGCTCACGGTGTCTGACATTTGCCATCCACTGCTGGGAGTGCACAGCTTCCTACTGATATAATTGACTGAGTATAATCCTTGTATATTTTATATTGGTATTGGGATCAATACTGGTTCTTTAGTATTATTAATGTTAATTATTTAGTCTTATTCTATTAAATCTGTTTACATTTCAACCCTCGGGTTTCTTATTTTTCCCGATTCCCCTTCCTGGGTGGGGAGGGGTCATTGTGTGATAGAATAATTTTTCTAAATGACAATAAATTGTTATGGGTTCTTCAAACCATAACACCAATATAATCTAGTGAGAGAGATATCTGTGCTAAAGGGATATTGTTATACTGCAGTACATGTTGACAGTTGCAATTTGGAGGTTACTGCCTGCTCCCAGTGCGAAACTCCCTAGCTGGTATCTGTATCAATGTACATTCCCTGCGTGTTGCTGTATGAGGATTGGGGGCTGGCAGTACATGTACACCTGGGTTTTAGATGCATACACACACACATGGCCACACATACATAATATCAGACATCAGACCTTGTTTTGCTTGCAGTAAGCAGGTTGCTTTGCTTTTGTAACACAGATAAATGTGTGCTTGTGATTGCATGTACATGAATAGATCAGTGCCTTGTCTTTTTGTATAACAGGCACATGGTTGAATGTTCACATCCACCAATACTCACATACAGTATTCATAAACCTGCATATCCACAAACATTCATCAATCTGGTTCTTGAAACTGAATGTAACTGTATAAAAGCTTTGCGGGCAGTCAACCAACCCAAGAAAAGCCAAGGTGATAAACCTCTCCTTTGTGACAGTAGCTGAAATCCCTGTGTCTTGAGAGAGTGCCTGCCCATCAGCTCTTCTGGGTGATGGGCAGTATGGGGCAGGGAGAGTGGTAGGAGTTTTTCAGCGAGGCTGCAAAATGTCCTGCAATTCTGCATTTTATTAGCAACTGTGAAAGCACACAATAGAAGGATGACTGGTTCTGCAGCTGGGGGTAAGCGAAGGTCCAGGAAAGGGTGAGTGTTGGCTAAACAAGGGGACCACTAGTGTCACTCACTGCTGAAACCACTGCTGGGCTGGTTCTCAGAATTCAGCTGAAAACAGGAAATCCACAGAAAGTAGCTCTAGGTATGTTACAGTTTTACAATAACAGACACCCACAAAGCTCTGATAAAATTAAGGTAGAAATGCATTCTTATAAGACTGAGAGTAGCTCGTATTCAGCAGGTTGTGGCAGAGTTTACTATAGATTTCAGTTGTTTCCAGCACAGCATTTGTGATTCCACTTTCCTTCAGTAGGAGAAATCTAGTCTTCTCTCTTTTAACCTGTACCGCGTCAACAATTATCTCTAGGTGCCTGTGAGGTATCCCCTTTCACACTACCTCACAATTTCCAAATACTGGCTTCTTGTACCAGACCAGATCCCCCATACAATCTTTTTTTATCTTTACCGGAAATTTCTAAGTGGATTAAAGTAATACTGCCCTGGGAATCCTTCTGCCCTTGGCCAGGGCTGGGCTCCTACCTATGTTTGCACTTTGCATCTTGGTCTCTGCTAAGTTGACTTCTTTGTCAGACATTTGCAACTATTTCTGGGTTTACTGAGGTCTTCCAGTTAAGCAATATTTCTTAAGGAGTATGCATTGAGGACTTGTTGCTTGTTGCCTGTCACATAGTCATATCCAGGCATAGAGAGCAGCCCCTAAGGTTGACCAGGCCATGCACTGAGAAGACATATGGCACTGACATCCAATGCATGGTGCTGATATGGAGTGTATGGTGCTGACGTACAGCTGATGGCTCTCTATCCAATAGAAGGGGCTGACAACTCACGTTCACACATCGCGCAGGGACACAGATGCAAGTTAGCTTTAGTCCTTACGTTCGTTCTGCCACCTCACCCTTGTAATGGGCAGTAGTGACTGATGTTTTGTACTTGTTTTGGCTGTACATCTATACACTGTATGTTCAATGTGGGAATTTTTTTTTTTAAAAACAAAATTCTAGTTCTCAGTACAAAGGGTGGCATTATCTATTGTCAACAAATGTTGTTTCCTGAAAGTGTGGTGATATGTTGGGAGCATGGATGGCCTCCACAGCTCCTGTGTAGTAGTTCCCTGTCCCTCTTGAACTGGGGAGCCCAAAACTGGACACAGTACTCCAGATGTGGCCTCACCAGTGCAGAGTAGAGGGGAAGAATGACCTCCCTCGACCTACTGGCCACAGTCTTCCCTATGCAGCCCAGGATGCCATTGGCCTTCTTGGCGACAAGGGCACACTGCTGGCTCATGGTTAATTTGCTGTCTACCAGGACCCCCAGGTCCTTCTCCTCAGAGCTGCTTCCCAGCATGTCCGCCCCTAACATATACTGGCGTTTGGCATTCTTCCTTCCCAGGTGCAGGACCCTACACTTGCTTTTGTTGAACCTCATTAGGTTCTTCTCTGCCCAGCTCTACAGCCTGTCCAGGTCACGCTGGATGGCAGCACGGCCCTCTGGAGTGTCAGCCACCCCTCCCAGCTTGGTATCATCAGCAAACTTGCTGAGGATACACTCTGTCCCCTCATCTAGGTCATTAATGAATATACTGAACAAAATTGGTCCAAGTATTGACCCCTGAGGGACACCACTCGTTACAGGCCTCCAACTAGACTCTGTGCCGCTGATCACAACCCTCTGAGTTCTGTCACTCAGCCAGCTCTCGATCCACCTCACTGTCACCTCGTCTAGCCCATACTTCCTCAGCTTCCTAATGAGGATGTTATGGGAGGCAGTGTCAAAAGCCTTGCTAAGGTCAAGGTAGATGACATCTACGGCTCTCCCCTCATCCAGCCAACCAGTTATAACATCATAGAAAGCTATCAGATTGGTCAGGCATGATTTGCCCTTGGTAAATCCATGCTGACCACTTCCAATAACTTCCTGTTCCTCTATGTGTTTGGAGACGACATCCAGAATGAGTTGCTCCATTACCTTCCCAAGGACAGAGGTGAGACTAACCGGCCTGTAGTTCCCTGGCTCCTCCTCCTTGCCTTTTTTGAAGATTGGAGTGATGGCAGCCTTCCTCCAGTCCTCAGGCACCTCTCCTGTTCCCCATGACCTTTCAAAGATGATGGAGAGTGGTCTAGCGATAACACCTGCCAGCTCTCTCAGCACTCGCGGGTGCATCCCGTCAGGGCCCATGGACTTGTGAATGTCCAGCTTGGCCAAGTGGTCTCTGACCTGGTCCTCCTCAACTGAGGGGAAAATCTTCCTCTCTCCAGACCTTTCCCCTTGCCTCCAGGGTATGGGATGCGTGAGGGACAGCTTTAGCAGTGAAGACCGAAGAAAAGAAGGCATTCAGTAACTCTGCCTTCTCTATATCTTCCACCACTAGGGCACCCGTCTCATTCATCAGTGGACCTATATTTTCCCTAGTTTTCCTTTTTCTGTTGATATACTGGAAAAATCTCTTGTTGTCTTTGACTGCAGTGGCCAAGCTGAGTTCTGATTGAGCTTTGGCCCTTCTAATCTTCCCCCTACATAGCTTTGTTATATCTTGATAATCCTCATAAGTTGCTAAGCCCCTTTTCCAGAGAATGTAAACCTTCCTTTTTTTCCTGAGGTCCAGCCAAAGCTCTCTATTTAGCCAGGCTGGCCTTCTTCCCTGTCTGCTCGTTTTTCGAGACATGGGGATGGCCTTCACCTGTGCTTCTAAGAGCACCTGCTTGAAGTATGACCAGCTTTCCTGGGCACCTTTGCTCTTCAAAACTGCCTCCCAAGGGACACTCTTGACCATGCTCCTAAACAGGCTAAAGTCTGCCCTTCGGAAATCCAAGGTGGCAGTTTTGCTGGCTCCCCGCCTCCCTTCACCAAGAATTGAAAACTCTATCATTTCATGGTCACTCTGCCCAAGATGACCTCCAACCTTTACATCCCCCACAAGACCTTCTCTGTTAACAAACAGTAGGTCCAGTAGGGCACTTCCCCTAGTAGGTTCCTTCACCAGCTGTGTTAGGAAGTTGTCTTCCACACACTCCAGGAACCTCCGGGACTGTTCCCTCTCTGCTGTGTTATATTCCCAGCAGACGTCTGGGAAGTTGAAATCCCCCACAAGAACAAGGGCAGATGATCGCGAGACCTCTGCCAGCCGCTTATAGAATACTTCATCGGTTTCTACATCCTGATTAGGGGGTCTATAACAAACTCCCATCATGATATCTGCCTTGTTGGCCTTCCCCTTGATTTTTATCCATACACACTCAACACTGTCATTCACACTGTTGAGTTCTAGACATTCAAAACCGCCCCTAACATAGAGGGCCACCCCACCACCTCTCTTCCCTTGCCTATCTCTTCTGAAAAGCTGGTAGCCATCAATTACAGCACTCCACTTGTGTGTGTCTTCCCACCACGTTTCCGTGATGGCAACCACATCATAGTTTCCCTGCTGCACGATGGCCTCCAGCTCGTCCTGCTTATTCCCCATGCTGCGTGCATTAGTGTAGATGCACTTCAGTTGGGTTAATTGTCCTGCCACTTTCTTGGGGGGACAGGCCCTGATTTGCACCTGATCATTCTCGGACACTACGGTAGTTACCAATTTATCACTACTCCTTGTGTCAATGCTGCCACACAATTCACTATCCCCCACCATCGCTGAGACAGGCTGCAAGACCTTGCTATCACTTTTACCCATGAGCACTGCTATGTTGCTCCCAGGCACCACTTTTGTGATCCTGGTTTCGTCCCCATCCCCCATCAAACCTAGTTTAAAGCCTTATGGATAAGCCCTGCTAATTCTTGTCCCAGTCTCTTTCTTCCCCTTCGGGTTAGGCTTCCCCCGCCTGATGCCAGCATGCCTGGTTTCCTGTAGATCAGCCCATGTTCAAAAAAGCCAAAGTCCTGCCGGACGCACCAGTCGCAGAGCCAGGAGTTAATTTGCTGGCTCCTCCTATTTATCCCCTCGTCTACCCCTGCAAATGGTGGGATAGAGGAGAACACTATTTGTGCTCCCGATCCCTTAACCAGCCGTCCCAGGGCCCTAAAGTCATTCTTCATTGCCGTCAGACTTCTGGTACCTACTTCGTCACTGCCTACCTGAAATATCAGTAGCGGATAGTAATCTGATGTCTGAATCAGGGAAGGGAGTTTTCTCCGTATGTCCTTAATTCTGGCCCCAGGGAGACAGCTGACTTCCCTGTGGGATGGGTCCGGTCTACAGATAGGGCCCTCTGTTCCTCTCAGAAGGGAGTCACCTACTACAATAACCCTTCTTTCTTTCTTTGTTGAGGACGTCCTGAGGCGTGGGGGTGAGTGACGAGCACTGGGCATTTCACTGGATGGATCAGCTTCTCCATCCTCAATCGCCTGGTCCTCAATTTCCAGAGCCTCATACCTATTACGTAAGGGCAGTTGGGATGGTGAGGGGGGCCGTGAGAGGTTTCGCTTACCTCTCCGAGGAGGGATCTGACTCCACTCCCCCTTATCCCTTGAGTCCTCTCCTTCTGCCTGGTGACAGGAGGGAAGTGGGTCATCCACTTCTGATAGAGCCTCTTCCTGCTGCCTTTGCCTCAGGGTATGGCTCCACCAATCTATTTCATTTTCACAGTCTCTAATACTTCTTAACCTTTCTACCTCTTCCCTCAGTTCAACCACCTGCCTGAGCAGATCATTTACTTGATCGCACCGTATGCACACAGTGTCTCTGGAACCCCGTGGGAGCAGTGCCAGACTCAGGCATTCATTACAGCCCGAGACCTGCACAGCCACGTGCTTGCAAAGGAGCTCAGTCTGAGTTCCCACGTTCTTCCTCGCAGAAGCTTTTGACTGTTTTGCAGCCATGTTCTTTTCTTGTGCCGGGAGATGGAGGATCTCTGCTGTTCGCTTCCCTCGCACCCTGAGCCGGTGCCCTTGCACACCAATGTTCCTCTGCTTGTGGTTGCCCAGCTTCTGCTTACCTTAGACTCAAGGCTTCCAGTGACCCACCGTACGAAATGCTGCTCCTTGTTCGTTCGCTCGCACTGCAGTGCCGCCCTGGGTGACCCACGTAGGCTACCCACGTGCTGGGTGCGCAGCGGCCGGCCGCTGCGCTCCGGGACCACCCGTTTAGAGCTGCCGCGTGTGACGCTGACTCCGCCCCTGCCGCGTCAGCAGCCCGCCCCCGAGCTGCCGGTTTCCGCACGAGCTAGCCGCCTTTCCTGGCTACAAGAGCCCTCGAAAGAGCCCTCAAAAGAGCCCTTTGCCGGCCTTATCCGCCGCGATCCCCTTCCCCAGTGAGGCCTTACCTGCACTGAAGCTGGTCTCCACGGCGACTCCACTTAGTTCAAATTGTTGTTTCTCTGCCAATGGAAAGGTTATTATCCTGGTGATATTGCAAATAATACATGGAAATATTAGCTCATGAGAACACCTATCTCAAAAAACTCAACATTTCACACATATGACCACAGATTTTCTTGTTAGCAACCCACAGAGTACAACAAGAGCTGAGCTTAGAATCATAGAATCATAGAATTGCTGAGGTTGGAAGGGACCTTTAAGATCATCAAGTCCAACCTTTAACCTACCCTGACAAAAGCCACTTCTAAACCATGTCCCTAAGTGCCCCATCTACCCTTTTTTTAAACACCTCCAGGGATGGTGAATCCACCACCTCCCTGGGCAGCCTATTCCAATGTTTAATAACCCTTTCAGTGAAAAAATGTTTCCTAATACCCAATCTAAACCTCCCCTGACATAACTTGAACCCATTTCCTCTTATCCTATCACTTGTCACCAGGGAGAAGAGGTCAGCCCCCATCTCTCTACAACCTCCTTTCAGGTAGTTGTAGAGGGTGATAAGGTCTCCCCTCAGCCTCCTCTTCTCCAAGCTAAACAACCCTAGCTCCCTCAGTCGTTCCTCATAAGGTTTGTCCTCCAGACCCCTCACCAGCTTTGTAGCCCTTCTCTGGACACGCTCCAACACCTCAGTGTCCCTCTTGTAGCGAGGGGCCCAAAACTGAACGCAGTACTCGAGGTGGGGCCTCACCAGTGCCGAGTACAGGGAGATGATCACTGCCCTAGTCCTGCTCACTACACTGTTCCTGATACAGGCTAGGATGCTGTTGGCCTTCTTGGCCACCTGGGCACACTGCTGGCTCATATTCAGCTGGCTGTCCACCAACACCCCCAGGTCCTTTTCTGCCGGGCTGCTTTCGAGCCACTCTGCCCCTATCCTGTAGCGCTGCATGGGGTTGTTGTGACCCAAGTGCAGGACCTGGCACTTGGCCTTGTTGAACCTCATACCATTGGCCTCAGCCCATCAGTCCAGCCTGTCCAGATCCCTCTGCAGAGCCAACCTACCCTCAAGCAGATCAACACGCCCGCCCAGCTTAGTGTCATCTGCGAATTTACTGAGGGTGCATTCGATCCCTTCATCCAGATCATTGATAAAGATATTAAAGAGAACCAGCCCCAGCACCGAGCTTTTAATAGCTTTAACAAAGCTTAAATAAGCTTAATAGCTTAACAAAGCTTTTAATAGCTTTGTCGTTCATTACAGGAAATAGCTACTTAGTCAAGTCTAAACGATATATAAAGCATAGCTAAAACTTTTGCAGAATTGTTGTAAGGCAATAGCACTGCTTAACTGCAACAAGGTTTTCAAAAACATGTTTTAGTACAGAAAAGTAGAAATCACATTAATGTTTAAGGTGTGGTTCTATTCCTGTAAGTGTCTATAGAGACATCACCTTTTTCTTAAAGAGCACTGATCAAAATCAGTTTGAGTTGCAAGTAAAAGGATATTTCTCACCAATCCTAAAATGTTTGATTCTAAAATTTATACCTAGGATTTGAAAACCAAATGGTGCACATTGAGATTCTGCACAGATACCAAGAACAAACATTTTTCAAACAGGAATTTGACTTGGTTGTCAGGGACTGATAGAATCAGAATACAATTACCATTCACATTGAGTGGGGAAAGGATAAAATTCACAATATTTGACATTTTATTGACTGTTGTGTTGTCATGTCATGACAAAACTAATGAAAATGCTTTTTCCAGTCTAATATGTTTTATTCTAGTTCTGCAGTGAACTACTGAGAGCATAGGCTGCATGGCAATACAGAAATGAGCATGTATTCCTACATCAGTTAATTATATCACATAGCAAGAGACAAAATATCTTTCACATTATCAAACTTGAACATAGGAAGTTCCACCTAAACATGAGGAGGAACGTCTTTACTTTGAGGGTGGCAGAGTGCTGGACCAGGCTGCCCAGAGAGGTGGTGGAGTCTCCAACTCTGGAGACATTCAAAACCCACCTGGACACGTTCCTGTGCAACCTGCTCTAGGTGACCCTGCTCTGGCAGGGGGGTTGGACTAGATGATCTCCAGAGGTCCCTTCCAACCCTATGATTCTATGATCTTAGCATTAAAGCTGCATACCATATGGGTGGAATATACACACCTGAGCACCTAAGTAGAACGTGTGAAGAACCATCATTTACATCTTGTTTTCTTTTATTGAACCAAATGTTTGAAGATCATTCCCAAAAGAGTCTTTTTTTTTTTTTTTTGTAAATGCTCAAAAATCAATAACTGTGAAAAATAGTGGAGATATTTTTCTATGTGGGAAGGCTTTTTCCTAGGTGGACACATGGCTTAATCAGGGTGATTTAGAGAGTTCTCACAAAAGAAACAGCTACTGACAAAACTATTGATAAGGTGGGGGGGTGTGAAGGCAGCACATTGATTTGGGCTGTGAGTGATCGGTCAAGTTTAGCATTGTATTGTATTCAGAGAAGTAAATTTTCTGAAGTAGAGAGAAGGTATTTGAATTTCTCATACTTCTAAGAAACTCTCTAATATAGATCTTAGAGGTCTTGGGCACTGAAACTCCTTTCTTCCTCTGGAAATATAGATGATTTTAAAGTAGTAAAAAAAAGACTTCAGCATAACAGAATCACAACCTATTTTTTCATCATTTTTTCCCAGTTATATCAACTACCTATTTATTGTGTTTAACAAACCCAGACTTGCCTGCCTTGGAGAAAATTGACCCCTCTTACTATGTAGTAGAGCTTTTTCACCTCTGTGATGTCTTTTGTGTCTTGAGCATGTTCTCCAAGCAGAGCAGAATTATTTGACTCGATTAATGAATTAATTGAGGGAAAGCCAATGATTTCTGCTACACAGATCATCGCAGCTATAAAATCACTGGGAATAGCCACGCTATACAGGGATGACGCAGTGTAGAGATCCTTTAATCAGAGCCAGGCCATGACCATAACCTGTCAAGTAACAGGACTGTGCCATGTGGACTCAGCTGCACAGACCTGACAGGTGTCCAGCTCCATTTGTATGGCCATAGGTTTGAGGGAAGAAACTCAGAGCAAAAGTTGTGTGCAGGTACATTGTTTCTGCAGCCAGTTTGGCTTCCAGCTCCCAGACTGGATATGCCACATATTTCTATGGGGTGTTATGGACAAATATATTTTTAATATGTTTCAAACAAGCTATGGCTCTAGTTCCTGAGGCTCTCTGCAGATAACCCCACCATATCCAGTCATTTCTATAGTAACTCCTGAGGTCTGTGCGTAGGTAGCCAGTCTACCCAGTTCTCTGCATAGCACCTGGTCTGCCTGGAGAAAGGATGTGAACACCTCTTGCTTTCAGCAAGTAGGAAATGTCCCAAAGCATCTATTTTTACCAGAATGAAGTTCAACTGCCAGTTACAGTCGAAACAAAGAGCAATTCATTGAAAAGATACAAGAAATCATACAAAGGAGAGTCCTTGCCACTATCTCATTTTCCCGATTCTTATCTGCTACTTCCTATTTCTGTCTTTTTATTTTGGACTTTGCAGCTCAGCTTCCTTTTGGTGTTTCCCTTTAATCTTTGATTCTTGTATAGCATTGTGCTTATGACTTTTTGTAAAGGAAGCCTGGGAAAAGGTTAGATTGTTCAGGAATGTACGGTAACATATTTTTAGTTTGGGGACTGCCTCTTGGAAATGAGCAACAAGGGTCACACATTAAACCTTTTCTTATGTTTAAAGAGATATTAATGCTTCCTGTTTATCTGACTTTACATGGTCAAAAGACTGCATAACGACAGTGGTCAGAATGCTTTAGTTCAGAAGACTTGAAGTGAATGATACTCTCTGTATCTAAGGAAACACAGTTCACAGCTCACTGATACTAAAGCAGTGATTGCTCAGTTCCCTGTAAAGCATTGAACCTAAGGGTTGAAACCTTTTCTGCTTCCAGAAGGAATGCCAAACATTATATATGGTGATATAATTATGATGCAAACTGACACCAAGACAATTTATACCGTAAATTAAAAAAAAATAAATAGCACTGTTCTGATCCAGAAAATCTTCCGCATTTAAAGTATATTTATACTGCAAGTTAAATAATGGTGCCAAATTTTCTGCTATTGATAGCTGGGGAAACTTCATTAATTCCTGTTGCACCGGTTTTTAAGGGAGAGCTTAGTTCAGGGCTTTACAGGATCAAGCTGTTCATTGGTCAGAAAAGCTTAATAGATTCAACAGTTAAAACAACAAAGAAACATTAAAACCAGAGAGCGCAAACATTGGATTTATTTTACTACTTCATCAGCGGACAGTGTGGAAGATCATAGTATCATTATTTCCTCTAGGATACTCATGTATAAGCCAGACCTCTATCTGTTCATATTGTTTTCCTCCATGACATGTATTTTTTGATCCATTGAAATAATTTACTTTGGCTTCTAGCTCCAAGCACAGAATACAGTTTCCATTTTATTCCAAATAATATTGGCTAATTGCTAGGCAGGTGTGCTGATTTCTTTTATGATTTAGTTTCCTCGCTATATCTATGTGTAATTTATTTATCATCTCCCTAGGACATTTTCCCTGTGAGAAACCCAAACATGAAATGCAGCCCTTGCAGATCTTGTTTGGTGTTTTATACAAGGAGCATATTTACAGAACAGGATTTTACCAGCTGATGTTTACTACCAGGTATAAGTGCCTAAATGCATGTGTGGATGGGTCTGCATGCTCTCCCGTTATCTCCTCTGAGTGAGCAAGCATGTATGAATTTAAGGCCAGGTGTGAATTAACTTAAGGGAGAGCCTTCCTGCTCCTCATTGCTCCAAACCTGTGAAGTCTCATGCACTGAGTATGCAACCTGCTTCTTTGGGCTATTTTCACACAGATTTGGCCAAGGGACTGAAATGGTTACTGCCCTTAGCCGTGATCCCTGGCCTCTCTCTCCCACTGAGGGACTGCCCAGTGGGATTTACATAGGCTCCTCAGCCTCACAGGTTACAGCCTGACCTAATAATATAAACCAGTGTCAATGTCGCTGATTGGTCCAAGATTACATGTGAAAACAGGCATGAGCTAGTGCATGTAAACATCTGCCAGTTGGCAACTGTGATTAGAACTGTAGTTTGTGTAATTATATACTGCTTATGATGGATGCAGTGCCTGCAAATATTTGCCTGAGTGTAGTCTCCCTTTGACATGTGTTAAACATATTAGTTTTTTTCTCTTCTCTTCCCTCTCTTTCTATCCTATCCTATCCTATCCTATCCTATCCTATCCTATCCTATCCTATCCTATCCAGGTTCTTATACTCATGTATACCAGAAGTATATGAACAACCTACTCAAATGCCACATACACTATGTTGGTTTTCTTATCCTCTTTACAAGAGAGAAGATTTAAACATTTTGGTTTGGATCTATCCATTCACATTTGCATTCATGAAGAAAAGGCTTTCCTGCTCTCCTGTATTTCCAGCATAGCACTTAATTTTATTTGTCAGCCTACTGGCAGTATCCTCAGCCCACTCGAGACACAGGATTCCCAAATGGCAAGCTGGCCACATATGTTTAGATTGATTTGGTTCCCACTAACTTTAGTGTCAGCAACTTATGGTATTCAGAGATTTATTTATGACTAACTTTATTCCTTTTTTCTTTTCCTGTAGATCTTTCTTTAGAGCAGAAATTTCCATATCTCTGGTGGCTCATCTGTTTCACTGAACTCTGGTCGTTTGCTGTTTCTTGTCGAGGCTCTGGCAGCATGAATAAAGTCTAAGAGGGGGGCAAGGTAACTGAAACCTATTTTCTGTTTATTTACATAGATTTCATGTAAGAGCAACATCAGGGCATCCCTAGAGTTTGATCAGGATAGAAGTGGTGTAAAGGGGAGGAGAACTGTCTCCCCCAGATCCGTGTTAAGGCTGTGCAGACGGTGCTGGTGATGGATGGGGATTTCCCCCTTTGGTTATCAGATCAGGGTCAGCTCATTGACCATTCTCCTGAACTTCCTGTGGAAGATCCCACAAAATGCTGGTTTCTGTCTGACCTGTTTCTAGTTCTAGCAATAATCTTTGAGTACAATGTTTAATTCATCTCCACCTAAATACTGATTAAAAAGTACCATTTTTGATGCAGGCAGGAAAAACACTACCGAAACATCTGAGCTTGGCTGTTAAATGGCATGATCTCACTTTGTTCCTTAAAGTAACTGTCCACATCTCCTAGAAGGGGAAGGCAAAGATTTATTATTTTAAAAATTGTTCTTTCAGTGAGACAATTCAGTGTGATTTTCTTCTGGCTGCATGAGCTGTGTCAGTGAGGCAGAGCTGTTCTGTCAGCAGTGTGCCCAGTATCAGAGCAATCCCCGTCCTGCAGGAAGGTATGCAACCTACTCAGGGGTTTGGTTTGGTGTATGGGTTGTTTTTTTTTCTTTTGGCAGATGTCCTTGAGCATTTGAGATGGATGTGAGAGAGTTTTTAGTCCTCATGCAAAACAACCAACTAAACATAACAGATTACATCACCTCAGGTTTTTCAATTCCTGGATGGCAGCAGAGTGCTAATCCAGCCTTCATCCTGGATTTCATAAACTGAAACAAGGGAGGCTGGCAGGTGCAGCGCTGCCGGATTGAGGAAGCTGACGATGGTGTAGCATGTGGGCAACACACTGTATAAAGCTCATAAATTTGTAGGCTGATATTTGCAGCTACCACTTTGGATTCTGTACCGCTGCTTCCCTCGGCGCAAGGCACCAGCAGGCTGAGCATTAAAGCCTGCTCTTTGGGACGGAGCATTTACCTCTGCAAGACATGAAGGGCTTCCTGTTTCTCATACTCTTCCTGATGCCCGTGCACACTGGAACTGCTTGGAGTGCAAAATATGCAATAGATTGTCCCAAACCCTGTGACAGTAATGCGTGCAAAAGTACCTTGCACTGTAAGCGAATGGTGCTGGATGACTGTGGCTGTTGCAGAGTGTGTGCAGCTGCTCTGGGGGAGACTTGCCATTGTACGGTCTCGGGTATGGATGGTGTCAAGTGTGGTCCTGGGCTGAAGTGCCAGTTTTACACTGAGGATGATGACTTTGGTGATGAATTTGGTGTCTGCAAAGGTAACAATGTTCACTTTGCGTGCACCCACTGTGGCAATTTGACAGCAACCTACATATAGAGCTTGTCTCCTGCTTGAAAGGTCTAAAATGGGATTTTTCCAGCTCAGCTTCTAGCCAAGAAGAAAGTGTAAAATACCTGCTGGTATTAAAAGGTGTTACATGTAGGCGGAACAGGGTTATTAATGTGAGAATATTGTTTAGACTTGGGAACATGTGTGAGGAAATACAGATGGAGTGTGCTTGGAGATAAGATTTTTGATTGGGACTTGGGAGACCCAGGCACGAGTGCTGATCCTTCCGTTGTTTTGGTGGGTGGCTTTTTATAAATTGCAGACTTTAATCCTGCAAGTCCAACCTTGTCATGGGGTCCCTGTCCCTGCCGCGCTCTCCCTGGGGTGAGGTTCCATCAGGCACTGCCAGCTGCCTGCCCAGGGACCAGGTGCTCTCTCTGGGGTCTGAAGGATGGAGATAACAGCACTGCCCAAGTGTCTGGGGACCTTGTGGTGTTTAATTCATTCCTGCCTTTGAGGTACTCAGCTACCCTAGGGATGTGGCCAGGGAAGGCAAACAGAGACCCTCCTGCATGAAGGATGGGAATAACAGAACAGGAGCTGAATGTGAGATGAGCAGCCAGCCACTGCTCTCAGCTTATACCAGGTATGCTGCATGATGCTGATTTCTTTAGTCATAGACTATAATGGCATTTTTAATTTAAAAGCCATCCTCACTCTGTACAAAAAGTAGAATCTTTTAATGGAGAGGAGGTATTAAATTACTGAGAGGTAGGATGAAACTTTTAAAATTAAATAGTTAAAAAAAAGTCTTTGCAAAGTATGAATGCAGTGAATTTTCCTGTGTTCGTGTACTACTTCAGTAAGTAGATACAGATACACCTTTGAATAACTTCCTTAAAAATTGAGATGTCTTGGCAGTTAAATATTAGGAGTATTAATAGCTTTAGTTAAAGGAATGACTTAGGACCAGATGTTGCAAAAATCATTCACATAGAGCACACACTTATTTACATCAGTATTAAAAACCTAATTCATGTGCATGTTTAAGGGTGAAACCCAAAATATTGTTTTTATTTCTAAAGACTAGAATTTACACATAAAGATCATATCTTTGGTGCATCTACCAGAAAAGTATTTTACTGAGATAGTTGACTGATCTTCAGTTTATTAAAAAAACTGCAGTGCAAGGTACCACCTATAATTCTTTTAACAGTTCTTTTGAATTATTATATACTTTTCACTGTCCTCAGGAATTTCTTTGCAATAGTACACTTAAAATGGGAAAAAAGAAACACTGACATGAGATCTGAAACACAGACATGAGATCTGAATTCTGTAGCTGAATCTTGGAAGCTCTGTAGAGAATGTAAAGTAAAATCTTTTTTCCCAGTGAGTCAGTGGGAAAATTCTCATTAATTTCAATACAGACATATCTTGACTTAGAGTTGTAAATTGGTTTTTAAGGCTTATGTTCCTTATATATTTATTTGCACTAAATATTACAGATCTCATTTTTAATTCTTTTTCTTTTTTCATCTCAGCTCTGAGATAGTACAACCTCTTTCTGTATGTATGTGATTTTTATAAAGCAAGGTATGGGGCCAAGTATTGTTATTTTATATATCCATTTATAGCTATGATACCAGATCACTCATTTTTACAACTTTCATGTTTGTAATAATTCACGGAGTCAGGATGGCTAGATTCTCTCTAATTGCATGTAACTGATTTACTTTGAAGTTGACCTGAACTCTCTGTTCTTCAATTTCTTAATTCTGAAATGGGTAAAACATGCATAGTATATGTTTCAGAGCAGTTTTTTTACTATAAATGAATGTTCCTGGCGGCTCTTGTCTAAAAAGTATTATAAGAGTGTATCATATTATTATCAATAGCAATGTTATTATTGTCAAAAGCAGACTAGGGAAGACCGGTGCTCTGCACTTTTGTTACTAAATACCCTCTAAACTTGAGGTCACAGTAAAGAACTTCCTCTTGCTACCTGTTCTTGCTTCCCTTAAATCACTGGGTGCCATTTGCTAATTTATGTAGGAGCAGGCTTCAGCTGAACAAAACCTTCTAACAGCAAAATCAACTCAGTTCTCTCAGTTTCATCAAACCTGAAGAGCATCATCAATGCCAGGATTATTCTATATGGAACCAAGTGCTTTGGGCTCATACTTGTTTCCATGCTGTTGTGCACAGCTGACAGTGGCTGAGTATCTGCAGCGGGAAGATTGATGCTCCGTGTGGTATGTGTTCTCAGCCCTGCTTGTCCCTCAAGGAGGACTGTACACTCACAAACTGTTTTGCTTTGGCAAGATTTTGTTTTTATGTGGACAAACAGCAGGTCAAAGTGTCCTTGCTTGGGAAAGGGAGTATGGTGAAGCTCAGTGAGGTACCCTAGGAGGAAACTGGTTGGTTTTCCAGTACTTTTCCTTTACAAAAGCATACCCATTGGGCATGGAGAGAATTGTAAAATATTGGCTCCATTTTGGGGCATTAGCCTGATTTTCAGATAGCCTAGGCTGTATGGCAAAACTAAATATTTGCATTGGTTCAAGAGGAGACTGGACAAACAGAAGGATAACCCTATTGTGGGGTGTTAAATGCACAGAAACCATGTCTGGCTGAGGGGGTCCCAGAGCTGAAAATGGGGGAGATCAGGAGAACATGAGGAGGAGGTATCATTTGTGCTTACCACAGTCGTCATCTTTCTGAAGTGTTTTGTGGGAGCCTGGGCTAGATGGATTCTTGGTCCAATCCTGAATGACCATTCATCTGCTCTTAGGACTTGAATTAGAAACTGTTCAGGACTTGCCATTTAAGGTGACCATGCATCCTGGGGTGGCAAGGATAGCCTGAGCATAAAGACCTTTCTCCTGGGACACCCCAAACTTATCTTGGGATGAGCTCTTATTTGGGGGTTTGGAAAGGGGATGTTGGAGCTGTTTTTTCCTTGTATCCATCTCTTAAGCTATGGCCCTGGAAAGGTACCCTGTTCAACAGCAAGGCAGATGAAGACAAGGGCTGTGACCCCAGGTCTAAAATGTCTGGGAAGTTATGTGATCCAGCAAAAGCATAGCATCCCTTATCATGTGATCCATGTCATCTATGGGATGGGGCAAATCCTCTGCACCTGATTTAATCTTTTTCAAAAAACATTTGGTCCCATCCTGACAGCTGCCTTTTGGTGCTCCTCTACGAGCTTACTCGGGGATAGATTTGAATCAGGGCAGTACGTGACCAGATGCACTATAACCAGGCAGCCACCTTAGTGCCAGTGATCCCTTTTGAGCATACTCACTCTTTAGGTGGGAGATGTAGGTGAGCTCTTTGCTGTCTGCCATGGGAAGGCAGACCTTTGCTGTCTGAAAAGTTGTCGCATAGGGGTAGGGTTTCCCCCAGGAGCAGGGGAGTGTCTCACAGATGGAGGATGCATTTGCCACGCTTGATAGCTCCTCAAGGTCAGGCCGGCAGCCTCCACGGAGTCTATGCGCAGTGGCTCTGTCCACGAGCAGCCCAGCACCAGCAATAGATTGCAGCTCTAAATCATGAGTCATGTAAGTCAGATAATATCATGCCCAAATAGTGAATTCAGGAACTTTCTGAAGTCTTCTTTTCTAAATCCAATACCAACCCTTTAACTCCATCCTCTATGAATACATTTTTACATATTCATATTGCCTTTAATTTGCATTTTAATACTACAGGTGTTTCAGAGAAGGATTACTGATAGCACATTGTAAATAAGCTGTAGGAAAAGAAAAGATGTATATAATGCGTGGTAAGGAAAACCTACGATTATTAAAAACTGGAAAATACTTGTAACAAACAGTCAGCATCCTGAAATCCTGTAGTTTAGATTTAGCTGACCTCCACTCACTCAAAGGTTTTTCACTTTTAAGGGTATATGTAGACCAGGTATTAAGAGTTCTGGCAACTGACTTGGATCACTGAGGACTGCTTTGCTATATTACTTTTTTTCAGAGTGTCCCTATGGTACCTATGGAATGGAATGCAGGAAAACCTGCAACTGTCCCTCTAGCATCTGTGACAGAGTAACCGGCAAGTGTTTGAAGTTCCCATTTTTTCAACTGTCTGCTTC
This sequence comes from Rissa tridactyla, assembly GCF_028500815.1. Classification (NCBI taxonomy): domain Eukaryota; kingdom Metazoa; phylum Chordata; class Aves; order Charadriiformes; family Laridae; genus Rissa; species Rissa tridactyla. Next base: position 18,057,075 of record NC_071496.1, read on the forward strand.
AAAGCCTCCAAATCAGCAAAAATAATTTCATACACTGGTAAGACTTTGTGGGGCAGTTGATTTTAGCAGAAATCACCTTGTAAGTGATCTACTAGTATGCTGTGTATGCTGTGCATGAGTTGTGTACTTTGATGGAGCTGTGCAAACAGCTAACAACACAAGGTACATCTATTTTTCTCATTGGCAGCTCCCTTAACATAAGGCAAGGAATTAGGTGAGCTGTGACACATGGTAAAAACATTTTGAAATCCTAACATGGGCGAAATACTTTGCAGCTGTTGCATAGACTAGCAGTACAATGTCACCTGTGCAATGGGAGGATTTGCATTAGCCGATTCAGATGCATTTAGCTATTTCATATAGAATAGGATTTCACTACGTTTGTTTTACTACTGTTAGCTAATATATGGTTAAAATAACATCTTTTCACAGAATCACAGAATGGTTTGGGTTGGAAGGGACCTTAAAGATCATCTAGTTCCAAACCCCCTGACATGGGCAGGGACACCTCCCAAAAGACCAGGCTGCTCAAAGCCTCATTCATCCTGGCCTTGAACACTTCCAGGGATGGGGCATTCACAACTTCCCTGGGCAACCTGTTCCAGTGCCTCACCACCCTCACAGTAAAGAATTTCTTCCTAATATATAATATAAATCTCCCCTCTTTCAGTTTGAAGTCGTTGCCCCGTGTCCTATCATTACACTCCTTGATAGAGTCCCTCCCCATCCTTCCTGTAGGCCCCCTTTTCTTCATGAAGACAGAGCTTTATACATTTTCAGATGTCAATGAACTGTTTTATGAAACATTGTATTTTAGTTATTTATCACAGCATCTCTGGAATAATTTCTTATGTTTAAGATTATGTCTGAAGCCTGTAACACCTTTCCAGAATTTTAAAAAAAAAAAAAAAGCGTGTGAGAAACTGGAGTGTTTGAGGCAGGAGGGAGAGATCACTGAAGTTTTTAAAGCTGGGATTTAAATTTATTTCCCTTTTGATTCTCCACCTGATGATACTGAGATATATTTGACTGAACAATGTTTACTCTAAATTTAAACACCAATCAAAATTAATACGAATGTAAACATTTTAAATAAATATTAGAGATTTAATCCTAGACCTACTGGGAGCTTTTCTAGGGTTTAATTCAAAAGTCTTTGAATTTTACTTCTTCTCAAGCTGTAGTTTGTTTGCTTAATTTGATTTTCTGCTGTTATACTAATCTATCTGGAGTTTGTTGCCTTACTACGTGTGTTATCTTTCTCCCACTCCCCGTTTAGAGAAAGTTAGACAGAAAAAACTTTTTTCAGCTTATGCTTATACCACATTTAAAATGATCTTTAAAAAAAACATTACAAGATGGATCAGTCCTGATCCTTTTGGATTTTTCTTCATGACTGTGCTCTTTTGTCTTTCCAGGTTTTGTTTAATACCAAGGGTGCTGAAATAAAATGAAAAAATATTCCTGTTTTACTTTTTTCTGTATCTAGCCTATATTTCAAATCTTCCCAGGTAGCCTCTTTTCATCAGTTCCTCCTCCCCTTTTCTCTTCCTCCATCACCTTTGGTCCCAAATCTTCTGCAACCTCAATGTTTAGAATCATAGAATCATTTAGGTTGGAAAGGACCTTTAAGATCATCAAGTCCAACCATTAATCTAGCACTGCCAAGTCCACCACTAAACCATGTCCCTAAGCACCACATCTACATGTCTTTTAAATACCTCCAGGGATGGTGACTCAACCACTTCCCTGGGCAGCCTGTTCCAATGCTTGACAACCCTTTTGGTGAATAAGTTTTTCCTAATATACAATCTAAACCTCCCCTGGTGCAACTTGAAGCCATTTCCTGTTGTCCTATCACTTGTTACTTGGGAGAAGAGACTGACCCCCACCTCACTACAACCCCCTTTCAGGTAGTTGTAGAGAGGGATAAGGTCTTCCCTCAGCCTCCTTTTCTCTAGGCTAAACAACCCCCATTCCCTTAGCCGCTCCTCATAAGACTTGTGCTCTAGACCTTTCACCAGTTTTGTTGCCCTTCTTTGGACACGCTCCAGCACCTCGTAAATTTATCACCTGATAAATGATTGAAAGTGGCTTGGTGAGCACTTCCGCCAGCTCCCTCAGTACCCTTGGGTGTATCCCATACAGCCCCATAGACTTGTGTATGTCTAAGTGGTGTAGCAGGTCACTAACCATTTCCCCTTGGATCATGGGGGCTTCATTCTGCTCCCCTCCTGTCTTCCAGCTCAGGGGGCTGGGTACCCAGAGAACAACTGGTCTTACTATTAAAGACTGAGGCAAAGAAGGCATTAAGTACCTCAGCCTTTTCCTCATCCTTTGACACTATGTTTCCCCACGCATCCAATAAGGATGGAGATTCTCCTTAGCCCTCCTTTTATTGCTAATGTATTTACAGAAACATTTTGTATTGTCTTTTACGGCGGTAGCCAGATTAAGTTCTAGTTGTGCTTTGGCCCTTCTAATTTTCTCCCTGCATAACCTCACAACATCCTTGTAGTCCTCCTGAGTTGCCTGCCCCTTCTTCCAAAGGTCATAAACTTCAGCAACTTGTCTGATCCCAGCCAGGCTGAGATCCTGACCCCATAGAAACAAATGGAATTTCTTACCCGTGCAAAGATTTCACACTGATTTCTGTCCTCGGAGGTTCATCACTGGATGTAGACCAGGGACACTGTGGGTAGTACTGCACAGGATGGTCACACAGGATTTCTTTTAATAGTGGTCTTCAGAAGTAGCTATAGAATATAGGACAGATCCTCAGTGAATTAAAACAGCTGTGAATGCTTCTGTATTTTAATCAGGTGAGTTTCTGGCCTGTATATTTTATAAAGACATTATGGCTACATATGCCCTAGTAAATTTATCAGTGACAGGGCGTGTTCCTGTGTGTTGCAATTTGACCACTTTTACAGTCAAACAGTAGGACAGCAGCTGGTGTACTTTGTGCCGGGCCAGCTAGCCGTGCCAAGCAACCTCAGCCACAGCTCAGGAATTAGTGTCAGCCAGGAACCATTTCCAGTAGACAAACTGGATATCTTTTACCTTTTTTTGAAGAATAAGAGAGTATAATGCCATGCACCAGCCTATTCCACACCAGCTGGCCTCAGTAAGAGAATAGCTCCAGGCATTTTTAATTTACTGCTGTAGCTATTGAGGATGTGATGCTTGGTCCCATGTCACACTGGAGTGTTACAGTGAGAACTGGAAACTGAACTCAGATCACCTGCCTTATGCTTAAACTATTAGAAAACACATCTGGCTTATGCCATAATTTGGCAGAAATTTTGCAACTAGATAACTGGAGGCATTCGGGGAGATTCCTACAAGAATTGTCAACTAAGGTTTTTCTGAAGTGTTCCCCAAAGCAGGGACATTGCTGCAGGAGAATATTTTAATTCTCTCATTTTTATGAAATACACCTTTATTTTTGTATATTTTCAGAGAATGACATAGCATCAGGGGATGGCAATTTTGTAAAAGAGGAATTCGTTAAGGAGAAAGCTATTTGCTCTCCAGTAATGAAATGGCTAAATCCTCACTGATATTTACACTAATAGGACTTTCAAATGAATGCAGTTCTCACAGATTATTGAATATGCAACAAAACCCTTTAAGAACAAAGTAGATCTATAGAATATGAAAATGTAACTTCTGATGGACAACTGTGATTCTGTTTTTCATGAGAAAAATGTTTACTTAAAAAATAGACTGTACAGTGTATATGATTTTTGATATTTGTTTTGATAAGTATTTGAACAGAGAAATGTATTGCGGATTCCTGAATGTATAGTAATATTAAAAAACAATTCAACCAAAACAAAAAAAATTCAACCCTCCTCATTTAAATAATGCCAGAGACCGACTCTTGCAGCCTGAGGATGAGATAGCTCTCACTGAATTCAGTGAACAGTTTGAGTGAGTGAAACTACTGGTGTGGAGCCAATGTGGAAGAAACGTACATCAACAAATCCCAGGATAGAAAGCAACACCCCTGAATCACAATAATAATAATAATAATAATGATGATGATGATGATGTAGGAGCATGAGGATGTGAATTAAATAAACCAATGTTAGTTGTTAGTCATTTTCTGGTTTTTGGAAGTTTTGTGACAATTCCTTGGAGATAAATACACTTTTCTTCAGTGAGAAAACACCCAGCATTTCATTTTATACATTGTGAATAACTTAGCTGAGACACTGCAGACATATATTGTATTAAGGTGGATTTCTAAAGTTAAAGTCTGTACAGAGAAACACCTGCTTGGTAAATTATACGGAAGAGGACCTGAAACGAAAGAAGCTGCTTAGCAATATTTAAATGCATATGTTTCTATAAAGGGGTTAAACCATGACAAGCAGCTACTTTGGTGCCATTAAGGTGATGTCTGTATTTCTTGGGGAAGAGCAGGTCCAAGGCCAGAGGCCAGCAAACGGACCTTCATACTTTCCATCTTCATCTCTGGCTGTGGCCCAGCTGTGACTCACAGGGAGTTCATCTGACTTGGACCCTCAGTAAGCAGTAGTGCAGCCACAGCCTACAGTACATTGGTGCCCAGTCCTTTGTTTCTTACTTGCAAGAGCAAGTGGTCCCATTTCATCCAGGAGAATAACTTATATACCTTAGAGTATTGTAGGAACTGGCAGTCCCTCATTCAGTCCAGACTAGACTATATATTTGTAATGTAAAAATCCACACTGATGGGTTTGCTAATTATGTTTGGAAATAACCAGATCCTCAGATAATGGAAATTGATGTAGCTGTATCAGAATCAACCTGGATTGCATGAGTTTAGGAACTGCCTCGTAATGCAGAGCACTCTCATTGGCAATGTGGTTTGAATTTATATTTCCTTTGAAATCAATGAGAGCTTTGACAGTGACTTTAGTGAAAGGAGAAACACACGGTACCAAAGCCAAAGTTTGGTGCAGGATCTGGAAACATACTTTAAAACTATGAACAACAGAAACTCCAAAGCCTTTAAAGAGTTCAAATCTTGATCCAAAGCCAAAGTCCATGAAAGCAGGCTGCTTTCACCTGGGAAGGCATCACTGAACCATGTTGTTCTAGAACAAAAAGACTATGACAGCAGTAGACATCCGAATGTCAGTATGGCTCTCTTGCCACAATAATTGGAGAAACACAAACATAAATCTCAAACAGTCATATACCACATTTTAACCTGTATTGAATGTTTAGGTCTGAGAGGGAGCAATGTTATCATGGACTATTTACAAGCAAGCATATTGATTCTCATCTACTGATATCAAAAGTAATTTTTTTCTTGATTTCAGTGAGAGCAGGATCAAACCCATGGTCCTTCAGCAGACTGAAGAGAATTATTTAAAGAATGTAGTAAATATTTGCATACATTATTAATATTTTGCAACAGTGTAATAAATGACATGAGTTCTTGAAATCTAATAAGCTGGTTGGTTTTAAAAAGTATACAATTATTATTGTTCAATAAAAAAATCAACTGAAAGCATCACTGTCTATTGAGTCTAACCATTAATGACAGAGTAAGACTGCTGGTGATGGCATAGTCATGGTGCATGCGGACTAGGCACAGTTTTGCTCCCAAAAAGGTTTTTCACCTCCAAAACAAGGCGGCTGGATCCAGGTTGCCTACTGGGGACGGCCCCTCCTTGGTTGACCCCTGAGCAGAGCACAGGAAGGGTTTGGGAGTCCTCTTGCTGGCCAGGCCACTGCCATGCCAGGGACCATTTAGCCTTGGGGCAGTGACTGCAACTCCTTGGCACTGTTTGATTTACCATATAGGAGTAACCTGTGGATCCACACCTGGCCTGGCAAGTAAGGAGAAAGGAGGAGGAGTGGGACATCTGTAATCTTTTTTTGGGATGTTTTCTTCTGTTTTCCATCAAATTTATAAAATGCTTTTGCATTTCCTCAGCTGCTCTGGCAACAGATTGCTCCACACAAAATAGGTTCCAGCATCAAATTATAATGGAAGCAAATGTTATCCATTATCCTTTGAAATGTCTAGCTGTTGCTACTAGTGGCAATGGGACTACACTGCTAGAAGAAATAAGGCAAATGATGAAATGATGTTCATGGAACCAAGGGCTCTTAACCAGCCCCTCTGTTTTCCACCATCTTTCTGCCTTTCCTTTCACATCTGTCCTGGCTTCCCACTGCACACTCCAACTCATTTCCCCTATTTTGCACATGTGGATTTTCTTTTAGACTTTTTTCCTTTCCTCACCCAACTCTGTGTTTCAGGCGTCCCATTTTCAGCTGACCTTTCCTTCCCACACAAGCCTGAAGTTAGCTACAGATGCTTTTCTCTCCTGGAGTAAAAGTCATGAGATGGTTTGTCACACAAAGTGCTCCTGCCATCTAGTTTCTAGATTTGTTTCTAGTGGGGTCATATATTATTTCCAGTATGATATGTTTGGCAAATAGGCCTCATTTCATGTAGGTAGATTTTATTTTCTCAACTACTAAACAGTAAGCTAGTAATATATGCACTACCTCTTATTTTATATTTAATGTACAAAGACACTGATAAGAAGTATGCTGTAATGCAATAGTATAGTTTCTATTACAGCCTGTGTTATCAGATGTTGCAGACACGATTACAATACAAACAATATATCATCATACGTTTTAGAGTGATGTCTGAAATACACAGAGGAATAGAAAAGCCTGGAATATATTCAGATATATTCCATCCATGATTCAAATAATATATAACAAATATATTTCCAGATATATTACCAACTTTTAATGACAAACAGCATTATCATCTTCAACTGTGCAAAATATCTTTAATGTACAATTTCCTTGTATAAATACATTCAACCAAAGAGAAACAACCCAGAGAACTTGTCCCATCCTCCTACCTTCCCCTGCCTCTCCAACCAACCTCTTCCTCAGCACTCCCCGCAGCAAAAGTTGTAGCTGGACGTTACTAATATTTTAATAGAAGGAAAAACATAAAATGTTTATGAACATTTCTGTCCTATTTTCTTCCCAAACCATCATTTTCTGAGTTGTATGACGGCTTGGAGGAGGGGAACATGACCCCGAGACTGAGTGTTGCTACTCCTGACAGTCAGGATGCTGCATCATGGCATGGGGGAAGCTGTTCCCTGAGCCACCAGCATTTTTGATATCTCAAGAAAAAAAGTTCCTTATCTCAAGTTACAGGAACAACTACAAACCAGCTAAGTTCTGATTAAAGAAAAAACAAAATCAAGTCAAACAATGCATTTGGTGTGAAGCTAGAGTGAGTGCACATTTTTGTAGGAATGTGTCTGAGAGAAAATGGTCACGTGAGCCAGCCTCCCTACTATGAGAGATTAGATTAAGAGCAAAACAGGTGGTAGAAGATGGAATTAGTACATGGGAAAAACGGGAACTGAGAAGGTAGAAAACATGTTGTGCTAATGACTAAGCAATTTACTATGTGAATTCTTGTAACCAACCTGATCTGTGAATGAACTGCATGGACAGCGCGTGAACAGAGACTGTAAGCCAATCATATAGCTGCCGCTAGCGCGTGCTCTTATTGCCTGTCTATATCTACTCTGTGAAAACTTGAATAAAGGGAGAACGATCATACTCATATTGAGACTCCATCGTTACTCCGGGTCCGTCTCCCACTCCAGCATCTGGTAGCAGAGGATGGTTCAGCGCGACTGAGTTCTCCAAGACTGCGGTAAGCAGCTAGAGGAGGGGAGTGGGAAACTTCGGCTGAGAGACGTGCTGCTTAGGCGCATCAGCGGAAGCAGACAACGGCGTGAGGTCGCTCCTCACCTCCCAGGCGCAGCTATGGAAACAGAAGCTGCGGCCACGCTACTCGCTGGGATCCTCTCTAAGAGAGGGATTGAAACACCAGCGAAACTGTTGCTCAAACTGATTAAGCCGGGGCAGGAGATGGGGCAACAAGTAACAAAAGAAGAAGGGGCTATATTAAGACTTCTCCTGCATATCCCCTCTAAGAGAGGGGTGAAATACGATGAGCGTATGCTCCGAAGGTTGTTAACCTGGTGCAGAGAGAACGGATTCGCACCAGAGCCCCAGACAGCTTTTAAACCAGAAATATGGGAGGCTGTTGGGAAAAAACTGTGGGAAGCGATAAGTAAAGGAGACAAAGAGGCATCACCGTTAGCGACGACATGGCGGTTGGTGTTATCGACCTTACAAGATATGAAGGCGGAGCGAGCCACGGCAGCCGGGGCTTTTGCAGCATTACAACCCACGGGAGGGGGATCGAACAGGCCAGGTCCGAAGGTCTGGGACGATCCCCTGCTGATCCCCTCTGCTCCACCTGAGGCCGAGGGAGGAGGCAGAATGTCAGGAGAGAAGGACAGAGCCGGAGCTGTTTGCTCCTGCCATTGCCCGCCTCGCCCCCTCCCCTCCCCAGTCGTCTCCCTGAGATGGAAGTGCTGGTTTTTGTATGTCTGCTGTGTAAGTGTGTGTGGGCGCCAGCTTATACCTGCTGATCAGCATGTGTGCTACTGTTTACTTTTGTTGTGTGCAGTGTCGTTAGGTGACTCCCCTTGAGCAGGTGTTCTGCCCGGTGTGGTACTGTTCTCGTATGCAACTAGGGCTGACACTCCGTCAAGTGAAGAAGTTTGTGTATACACAATGCTTAGACGTAAGGCGAGCGCGCCCCAGGTAGATACACCAGGATGGACCGTAGAACCAATGGAAGTCCTGAAATATTGGGGGAGTTTTCACCAGCCGACATGTTTACGCTCTCGGGAATGGCTCGCCCGTGCAGGGTGTATTGCTGGTTGTTTGTTGTTTGCCTATAAGATCATGGTTGATCGGGAAAAGGAGTTGAGAAAAAGTCTATAGGATGCTCTGTAGGAAAATGAGAAACTTAAGGAAAAATGAGAAACTGAGCTCTTGTTGCAAAGGCAGACTTTTATGTCAGTCGTAAGTGATGGAAGGAAAAAAAAGAAAAAAGAAAAAAAAGGAAAAAAAGAAAAAAAAGAAAAAAAGAAAAAAAAAAGAAAGAAAAAAAAAACCCAAAAAAAACCCCAAAAGAAACCAAATAGGAACAATTAGATGGGAAATGTGCCACGTTAGCACAAAAGTATGCCATAAGCATTACAAGAAAGCATCAGAAAAAGAGAAATAGGACACCTGATTCAAAGCAGTACCATAGAGATATGTTTTTGGTTTTTTCCTATATGTGTCTATGTTATTGCATGCCTTAGTAGATTGCTCTGTGTTATACCCTGCGAGACTAAAATGAACCCCAGCAGAAGCGGTCTCTTGAGCAAGGCAGTGGAATATGGGAAAGCAACGGAAGATCGGCAAGGAGGATTGTAAATACACTCAAGGGACTCGCACCTGGGTGCTGGAAAACACATATATCACACCAGTTGTTATTCAGTCTTGGGTGCTGGCAAGAAAAACATTTGCATGACATAAGCCTGTAATGGACTCACAGACACCTTATCCAGCTGCTTGAGAATCTTGGCCTGTTGTGGAAGAAGATCAAAGCACAGCACCAGCAAGAACAGGGAGTCCACATGCTAACAAGGACTCTTTTGCTGCCAAGGATTCGTGATAACAAGGACTCTCTTGCTGCCAAGGATAAGTTTAACAATGCTACTAGTACCGCTATTTCTGAGTTATTGCTAGATGTAGATAGTATTCGATATGCGACGCTGCAAAACAGAACTGCTACTGATTTTTTGGTTTCAGCTCACAGACACGGTTGTCAAGATTTTAAAGGACTGTATGGTATGAATCTAAGTGACCACTCCAAATCCATCCATGCCCAGCTGCAGGAACTGCACCGACCGAACCAGCAACTTGTGGAGACCACTGGGTGAAATCTCTTTGCTGGATGGACTTGGGGGTGGGGTTGGTTGAAGCAAATTATACTCATTGCCTGTGTGGAAGGAATTTGTCTGTTATGTTTAGTATGCTGTTTGCCGTGTTTAATAAGCATTATACAATCAGTTGTAGATGCCGCTTTGCATCGTACCCTTGTACGAGTTGCAGAATATGTTGCTCTAAAAACTATGTGTGTATCCATGAGAACCTGACCTTCACAGAAGAAGATAACAAGAAGGGAGTACAGCAGTGTAGTCATGTATCAGGCAGCCGCTGTTAGCAAAGCTGGATCATGAGTTTGGTGAGACTCGCTGCATACGCTGGCCACGCGTGCAGCGACTCTAGCCTGTACTTCTCCACTCAATCCAGTGCAGGATATAGGGGGGCTGTCTCGGGTCAGAGAGGGGGAGAGAGACATGAGCGCACTTTGAAGATACAGGGGATGCCCTGAAGCACTGTGTCTACCCCCGCCCCCCCCCCCATAAGTTCTATGTTCATTAACCCCAACAGCTCCGAAGGCATTACAGTATGTTGCAAGATAAGATATAGTCTACTACTGCTGCAAGACACATTGAACACCTTCCTACAAGAATTTCAACTTTATGCCCTGATAGGACAGTGGGATGATGCACTCACAAAGAGCCTGACTGCGTTAGAGTGGGTATTTTTGCCACATACCTTTTCAAAACCAGTAACTATGATGATTGAAATGTTACCACGATTGTTTTTCCAGGGTCGCTTGTGCTGTCAGCAACCGCAATGTATTTGAAATATTACAAAAGGATTTCTCGTGGGTAAATCCAAAGAAATTGGCTTTCTGGGCTAAATTTAGGAATCTGGGTATTTATTGCCTTAGCAGGGTTCTTTTTGATTCTGTTTTTAATTGTGTTTAGTATATAACCCGCTAAGAGCGTCACAACGAGTAGAAGCACAAGTCATGGCGACCTTGTTAATAAATGGTCTGGTGTTAAACAAAAAAGGGGGAGATGTGGCAGATCTACGAGCAGAGGCCTGCGTACGGCCAAAGACACAGTGAGCAGAGCACACAGTAACCACAGAGCCAAGAGAACAGTTCATACCTTCACTCCATCCTGTGACGACCATATAACATTTCCGAATCTCGGACAAAGAATAGGGCTAAGTATTCTTCCTTCGCTAGGAACAGCAATGGCATTAAATATGTTGAATAAGATAGGGTGTTGGGCAAGTAAACAGATAAACCTTACAACTGAAATCATATCTAGCTTGCTTACTGATGCTGATAGCATTCGGCATGCTATGTTGCAAAATCGAGCGGCTATTGATTTTTTGCTGTTAGCTCAGGGTCATGGATGTGAAGATTTTGAAGGTATGTGTTGTATGAACCTTTCCGACCACTCATCATCCATTCATAAGCAGTTACAGGAGCTGAAGGATAACATGTCCAAATTAAAAGCGGTTAAAAACGGTTTCGATGATTGGTTAAACTCATGGGGTATAACAGGATGGTTATCAGACTTACTAAAACAAGGGCTCATGCTACTGTTGGTTATATTGATTATGGTAGCCTCATGTGTTCTCCGCAAAGTGACTGACATGATAGAAAATGCCATGCATGAGGTCTGGCTGGCTCAAGAAGAAAAAGGGGGTGTTGTAGGAATGTGTCTGAGAGAAAATGGTCACGTGAGCCAGCCTCCCTACTATGAGAGATTAGATTAAGAGCAAAACAGGTGGTAGAAGATGGAATTAGTACATGGGAAAAATGGGAACTGAGAAGGTAGAAAACATGTGGTGCTAATGACTAAGTAATTTACTATGTGAATTCTTGTAACCAACCTGATCTGTGAATGAACTGCATGGACAGCGCGTGAACAGAGACTGTAAGCCAATCATATAGCTGCCGCTAGCGCGTGCTCTTATTGCCTGTCTATATATACTCTGTGAAAACTTGAATAAAGGGAGAACGATCATACTCATATTGAGACTCCATCGTTACTCCGGGTCCCTCTCCCACTCCAACACATTTTTGATCAAGAATAAAAGATAATCTGACCAACTTGAAAAAAATCAAAAGATTTTTTAATGACAAAACAGCACTAATGTATTAACATTTAAGAATTTGATATTTTAAAATCTTCTAAGCATGTGCAGTGAAATAACGGAAAAACTTACTGAAATAAACCCAGTGCATTCCTGTTTGAGCAAGTTTAAATCAATGCATTTATTTTGATGTTACATGCATGCAAGTGCTGAACACAGCCAGGTAGACACATGATGAGGCATCTCTCCTTTTCTAGCTGTATGCATTATGTTAGAGGCACAATGCTGGGCACAGCACAACAGGAATCTCAGCACATGTATAATTTAAAAAATGAACATCAGAAAACTCAGAAGAACACTGTTGTTGGCAATGGGATCCTGTTGTGTTTCTGCACCGACCACAGTACTTTATAGGTCTTTAAAGAAAGCACAAACACATAAGTGTGTAGATTATAAACAAAACAGTTTATTGATTTTATATATGTTTTCAAGGCACTTTAATGCTGCAGGCTAGAACTCCATTTGGTAAGGAAGGGAATCCTTCATAAAACCCAGACCCCATCTTCACTAAATAAAACACTCAAGGGTTAAGTGAAACAACCAAAAAATTCAAACCAGATCCCTCTTGGAAGGGATGTGCGTAAAACATCTAGCAGACGGTAAGACAGCAGGTTCAAAACCAGTGCTAAGTGATGGGGTTTTTTTCCTTCTTTTTAATTCCTTTTTATACAGACAACCTGTAGAGCTCACTGATACAGATTATTAGTGAGGCCATTGCAAAGACTGTGGTCTCAGCTGAGGAGTTACTGTGCCACAGAAGTGACTCTTGTCTTTGCAGTAGACAGCAAACAAGCCAACAATACCTCCTGGTGTGGCAGTTTTGGAGCATGGAGAGGGTCCTGACTGAAAATATAGGTAGTGTAATAGATTGCATGACTCACCAACCCCCTCCACCCCCACCCCCCATCCCTGGTAAAACAAGTCATATATAGTTGTTTTCACACAAAGTTAGCAGGCTACATGGGAACAGTTTGTCTGAGCAGCAGTAATTCTGTGGCCTAATTATGGCATTTATTGTAGTATTGAAAACAGAAGGTCAATATATTGGGTATTAAAATGGTTTTGTTTGCATCAGAAGGATTCAGGATGTCTGAATGTGCATTAAGTGTTGCCTACATTGTTTTTACTTTGGCTTCTGGCCAAAATATTGTCTTAAAGGGCCCTGGCACTTATACCTCCTGAAAATTTTGAAGACAAAACATTGTCCAAATACTCTCTTACACAGAAACTACATCTTTTCCTTTTCTATTTGAAGATCAAATTATATATTTCAAGTTTTTCATATAAAAGGTAGATATTAGGGGCAGGAAAGGGACCTAGAAAAATGCCTTCCTCTTCATGCCCTCTTCATCTGGCATGAATGTAAAAACCTTTATGGATTACATGAATATAAAAGTCTTTCTGTGTTACAGACTCAGGCACAGTAGGGAAAGCCTGTCCATATGACTTTCTTTGGGAAGAAGGTGTAAAAGGGATCCAAAGAAGGAAAGGGTTGAGATACGTGGAGCTTTGGCTGTTTCCTACCACAGTGGAGACCAAAAGGAGTTGAGCAGACATGAAGGCTGCGTTAAATTACTTCCAATTAAGAGGTGAGTGTGGAATTGTGATTCCAAGATCACAGTTCTTTGTGATCCCTATGCATTGCTGAGAAGACACGTAATCTAGTCTGAAATGAGAAATATTGACAGAAAAAAATGGGGAAAAAGAAAAAAATCCATTTATTCAGTTAGCTCTTTAGTCTTGATTTTGCTGTTCATGTATGTGAATAGCTCGTGATATGTGAGTGGAGTGAATCCGAGTTTGGTTTCTTGTAGATAAATTTCTGGGATTGTTAGTTTTGGCGATGGAGAAGAGACAAGGCTTTTATTGCTTTGCACTTTGAGTAGAGAAACCAAGAGAAAAATTATTCAATTATTCGAAATGAAGGCATATCACTTGATCTCCCGATAGGTATTGGAGTATGACACCTCTTTTGCTGTTGACAGGAATGTCTCAGTGGTAGGGAAATGTGAGACAGGCTTCTTTAAGTCGCAGGAAAGTGTTGGATTCTAATTCTTTATTCCTCCTTGGAGTGAGGCCTTGGAGGAGGTGTAAAGGGATCAGGTTCCTGCTACTGGCTAGAAGGCATCGGAGGCAGGCTTAGTAAATGCTCTGCTGACAGCTGTTGTGAGACATATCACTGTCTAATCACCGTAGTGTGATTAAGAATATAAATTTGCCTCTCTGATCTGCTGGGACATACATATTAGAGCAAACACACCAAAGTATACATTTTAAATGAAAATATATTTATCAGCTCTGTACATGCTTGATATCTATTTAAATGGACTGTCAGGTCACACCAGTGCTTTGAAAATATTTCCTGACACCTGAAAAGTTGGTAAATATCTCCTGGTTTTGTTGTGTCTGCTGAAAACAGGAATTTTACAAGTTGGACTGATGACATGCACCACAATCTCCAATTTGGCAGGTGTTAATGTGGTTTCCATTGGGGTTTGTGACTGTCTGAGGGAACTTGGGCTGACAAACTGGCAGAGGTGGTAAAGATGAGAAAGACTGTCCCCCCTGCTCCTGTGTTTAGTTCCTGGAATGCAGCAGTAAGCGAAGACTTAGTCTGGCCCTCCTCACAGGTGAAAGTTTCCCATAATTGAAATATATGTCAGAAACAGACATATAAAAATCACCCGGAACAAAGTAGGGTGAAATTAATAGCACCAAGGATGGTCAGACCCATACATCCGTTCTATAAAAGTGAAAACTGCAGTACCTGGGCTCAAACAAAAATGTTATTCCTGACAGCTGGGATCTTGAGGAAGCTGCTATCTGCTTGGTGTTAGCAGAAGAGGTCTCAGGAAATGGTAAGAGACGTACAGCTGCACTTCCACAAAGGATGCTGGAGTGACCCTGCAATGGCTGGCAACACCACCTCTCTGGCTGAGAGTTTCTAAAAACAGTTCCAAATATTTTCTTTGGAAAAACAAAAAAGGGCTATAATGCAGGTCTCCAGCAGTCCATCTGGGACCCCTGAACACCCCAGCCTTTTACACTGAAGGCATTGCGTGAGTTCAAACCTGCTCACGCTGGCATCAGGGAACATGGTAATGACAGAAATAAAAACTGTGTATCAGGGTTCAAATACATTTTAGGTTGAGCATCCTTAGTCATTAGTGCTCCACTAACTTAACCAGCTGAAGATGTGGCCTGCACGTTTTTGTGCTGGTTTTAGCTGGGATAGAGTTAATTTTCTTCATGGTAAAGGCATAGACTACCTCAAGAGAGGGTATTTCAAAGACCCGAAAGGGTATCGGTGGGCTTTTGGTATAGCAGCTGTAGAGACTGAGGACATTACACAGCTGTCTACCTTACCCAGTCCTTCAGATGACCCTTCTGTGGTGGGACTGCTGAAGGTTAAAGAACAGCAGGTGCCAATTGCTACTTCCACGGTGCATCGATGACAGTATCGCACTAACCGAGACTCCCTGATTCCCATCCAGAACCTGATTCATCAGCTGGAGACCCAAGGAGTGATCAGCAAGACTCGCTCACCCTTTAACAGCCCTTATGGCCAGTGCAAAAGTCTGATGGAGAGTGGCGGCTAACAGTAGACTATCGTGGCCTGAATGAAGTCACACCACCACTGAGTGCTGCTGTGCCAGACATGCTAGAACTGCAGTATGAACTGGAGTCCAAGGCAGACAAGTGGTATGCTACAACTGACATTGCTAATGCATTCTTCTCTATTCCTTTAGCAGCAGAGTGCAGGCCACAGTTTGCTTTCCCCTGGAGAGGCATCCAGTACACCTGGAATCGACTGCCCCAGGGGTGGAAACCCAGCCCTACTATTTGCCATGGACTGATCCAGCTTGCACTGGAGAAGGGTGGAGCTCCAGAACACATGCAATACGGTGATGACATCATTGGGTGGGGTAATACAGCAGAAGAAGTTTTCAAGAAAGGTAAGAAAATAATCAAGATTCTTTTGAAAGCAGGTTTTGCTGTAAAAAGAGGTAAGGTCAAGGGACCTGCACGAGGCATCCAGTTCTTGGGAATTAAGTGGCAAGATGGGCTTTGCCAGATCCCAATGGATGTGATCAACAAAATAACAGCTATGTCCCCACCTACTAACAAAAAGGAACCACGAGCCTTCTTAGGCGTTGTGGGTTTCTGGAGAATGCACGTTCCAGGTTAGAGTCAGATTGTGACACCTCTCTATGAAGTGCCTCGAAAGAAAAATGAGTTTATGTGGGGTCCTGAGCAACGACAGGCCTTTGAGCAAATGAAACAAGAGATTGTGCATGCAGTAGCCCTTGGACCAGTCCGAACAGGACGGGACATTAAAAATGTGCTCTACACCGCAGCCGGGGACAGTGGCCCTACCTGGAGCCTCTGGGAGAAATCATCAGGGAGACTCGAGGTCGACCCCTAGGATTCTGGAGTTGAGGCTATAAAGACTCTGAGGCCAACTATACTCCAACTGAGAAAGAAATCTTGGCAGCATATGAAGGAGCTAGAGCTGCTTCAGAGGTAATTGGTACTGAAGCACAGCTCCTCCTGGTGCCCCGATTACTGGTACTGGGCTGGATGTTCAAGGGTCAAGTTCCTTCTGCTCATCATGCCACTGATGCTACCTGGAGCAAGTGGGTTGCCTTAATCACGCAGCGAGCTCGAATAGGAAACCCAAATCGTTCAGGGATCATAGAAGTGATCACAAACTGGCCTGAAGGCAAAGACTCTGGAATGCCACCAGAGGAGGTGGTGGCTCGCGCTGAGGAAGCCCCACCGTACAATGAACTCTCAGATGCTATTGCACGGGTTATCCATGATTATGAAACATAGGCTGAAATCAAGCAAGATAAACGGTTAAAACCTTTGTGGTATGGGGCAGCTCGGCAAATTGACTACATCACACTCCCTCAAACCTGCCAGGGTAAGCACTATGTGCTTACTGTGGTGGAAGGAAGCACTGGATGGCTGGAAACCTATGCCGTGCCCCATGCCACTGCCCAGAATACCATCCTGGGCCTTGAAAAGCAAGTCTTGTGGCAACATGGTACTCCAGAAAGAATTGAGTCAGACAATCGGACTCATTTCAAAAACAATCTTATAAGTAATTGGGCAAAAGAACGTGGCATTGAGTGGGTATATCATATCCCCTGTCATGCACCAGCTTCAGGGAAAATTGAGCGATACAATGGACTGTTAAAAACCACCCTGAAAGCAATGGGTGGTGGAACCTTTAAAAATTGGGACAAGCGTTTAGCACAAGCTACATGGTTAGTTAACACCAGGGGATCCATCAGTTGAGCTGGTCCTGCTCAATCAGACCTTTTACATACAGTAGAAGGGGATAAAGTCCCTGTGGTGCATGAAAGGAATATGCTAGGGAAAATTGTTTGGGTTTTTTCTGCCTCAGGCAAAGGCAAACCCATTTGTGGGACTGTTTTTGCTCAAGGACCTGGATGTACTTGGTGGGTGATGCTGGAGAATGGAGAAGTTTAATGTATACCTCAAGGAAATGTGACTGTGGGTGAGAATACGCAGTCCTGAGTCTGCTATGATAGATGAAATCCTGCAATTATGAACTAAATGGACTTAGTGAACTTTTGTGTATAAAGATAAATCATAAATGACCGATCTGTGTATATATATGTGTATATTTCATGGATAAGAAGTATTAGTGATCTGAGCACGATGCAAATGCTATGGAATAAGGGGTGGAATGTCCTGGTTTGGGGTGGAGCAGAGCCAACTTTCTGTTCAGTGAGAGAGGCTCTTGCTTATACTTGTTGCTGTGGCAACCAGGGTCAGCTGACTTGGTTGTTTACCCTGTGGAGGGGTTGCACCTGTGGGGAGGAGTTGACAGGTGACCCAAAACCGACCAATAGGGTATTCCATCCCACCTGCCATGCTCAGTATAAAAGCTGAGGGATCAAACAGTTAGTTCTTTTTTTAAATGTCTCTCTTTCTTCAGTGACTGATGTTTGAGGAGGACCCTGTCTGTTTGTCTGCCTTTGATCCTGGTCTGTGGGTTCCTGAAGCTAGATCCAGAATCCAATTCCCATCTGTCAATGAGTCCAGTCTGGAACTTCCCCAGTGCCTGCTGGTGACATCTCCCTGGGAGCTTGATATGGTTTTGTATATATCGTATCTGTTTCATTATTTCCTTTTTATTTTCTTATTAGTATTTTTTTCAAGTAGTTTATTTTTTTCTGAACTCATAACTCTATCTCTCTTCTTCCTCTCCTTGGAGCAAGAGGTGCGGGAGAGCATCTGTCATCTTGTTCATTGGCCAGCCCAGCCCAAACCACGACACAGCCTAATGCCGTCACTAGGTGACAGTGTGAAGAACCCTTTGCTCTGTGATCCTGAAGGCTTTTGCTGTCTCTGGTCTGGCTTCTTATGGTTACTTCTAAGAAAGATGTGGACAGAGCTGGTCAGGAATCTTCAGTAGAATTACTTGAAACAAAATGCTCAAAACTTACACTTCCCATATAAGTGTTATCTGTTATGATGGGAATATTAGGAAGGATTTATAGCCCCAATGAGGTATTTTTAGTCAGAGTTGAGAGTGGGCCCTAAGGGAGAAGGGAAAGAGATGGGGACCACAAATTAGTCAGTAACTCAGGTTGAACAGACCTTTAAGTTAGCATCCCAAGTGATTATGTCTGTTAGGGTTTTTTTTGAGCCTTTGTGTATCTATGTCCATGTCTGTGAAGGGATGCTATAGCTGACATAGATCTGACTCTTATTCTCAGCTGCTTCCACCCATCTTTTCCCTTTGAGACACAGAGCTGTTACAGAATAGATTGTCTGCCCGGGCAATCCAAAGGAATCATTTCCTATATGGTATGCCAAATTCACCTGTTCCAGTAGGAAGGGAGCTTCAAGGCCTGTGTTGTTGGTTGAACTCCACTTATTCTCCATAATGATATGGTTGACATGAGGTGGCGTGCTGGTTTTGGCTGGGATAGAGCTAATTTTCTTCATAGTAGCTAGTATGGGGCTATGTTTTGGATTTGTGCTGAAAACAGTGTTGATAATACAGGGATGTTTCATTACTGCTGAGCAGTGCTTACACGGTCTCAAGGCCTTTTCTGCCTCTCACACCACCCCACCATCAAGTAGGCCAGGGGTGCACAAGAAGTTGGGAGGGGACACAGCCGGGACAGATGACCCCAACTGACCAAAGGGATATTCCATACCATATGATATCATGCTCAGCATATAAAGTTGGGGGAAGAAGAAGGAAGGGGGGACATTTGGAATGATGGAGTTTTGTCTTCCCAAGTAACTGTTATGCATGATGGAGCCCTGCTTTCCTGGAGATGGCTGAACACCTGCCTGCCAATGGGAAGCAGTGACTGAATTCCTTGTTTTGCTTTGCTTGTGTGTGCAGCTTTTTCTTTACCTATTAAACTGTCTTTATCTCAGTCCATGAGTTTTCTCACTTTTACTCTTCTAATTCTCTCCTCCCCATCCCACGGGGAGGGAGTGAGCAAGCAGCTGCATCACGCTTAGTTGCTGGCTGGGGTTAAACCATTACAATTTTCCACTGACCCAGACTTCTCTCCTGGAAGTGGGCTCTGAAGAATGCATTGCTTCAAAATGCACCACTATCAAGGCTGACCATGGCGGAGGTGGTAAAGATGAGAAAGACTGTCCCCCCTGCTCCTGTGTTTAGTTCCTGGAATGCAGCAGTAAGCGAAGACTTAGTCTGGCCCTCCTCACAGGTGAAAGTTTCCCATAATTGAAATATATGTCAGAAACAGAGATGATACTGTCAGCAATAACAATAAAAAAATCACCCGGAACAAAGTAGGGTGAAATTAATAGCACCAAGGATGGTCAGACCCATACATCTGTTCTATAAAAGTGAAAACTGCAGTACCTGGGCTCAAACAAAAATGTTATTCCAGTGTTAACTGAGTGCAGCACTGAGACATCCTGATGCTGAGCACAGTATTTTTACAGAGAGGATAACTGGAAGCTGTAAAAGCAAAGTACAAAAATAGATGAGAAGTTCAGTGGTTAGTAAGAGACTAGTTATGATCCCAGCAGCATTCCCTTTAAGTCAATTTGTTCTCTGAAGTCAACAAGAATCTTGCTGTTGTCCTCAGTGGAAGAAACACTGGACCTTAACAGGAGACTGCACATTGCTATTGAGCTTGGATTTCCATAAATACAAAAAACATTCCCTTTGTAGAGAAATTATTGCACGTTTTACCAACAGAGCAAAATTAGAGTAGGTAGTACTTGTCATGGTGTTTCAGGCACATGTGGTCAGTGTTCTGGGAGATGAAGGGTAAATTGTGAAGCTTCAGAAGGGAATATGTACTTCCTTGCAGGACTGTTTCTGTCAATAGCTCCTCAACACACGCTAGGATGCAGCAGAGGACTTGATTCTACTGTCATCTGGTCGAACTCCCAGACACCAAAGGGAGTTGTGCTTGCTTCACTGAAGGCAGAATTTAGCCCTTAGTCAGGAGTAGGAAATTTGACACACGCTTCATACATAACCTAAGGCTAAAGATAATTCAGCAGACAGGCACACAGTTTTTGCCATGTGGATTAGAGGTCATGGATGCATCTTACCAGTCTGCAGACATTAAAGTCTAGAGTTTGGTATCAAGTGAGGAAAAAGAAAAACAAACAAAAAAACCCCAAACACCACCTCACAGTAAGAGTATTTTACCATAATCCTTATCTACTGTCACTGCTGTACTATCATTGCTGACATGAATTCTAGATTTCCAGTTCAGCAACCCAGAAGAATATCTGCCAAAATAATCACAGCTTTGTTTCTTTAGTACTGGCCTCTGAACAGCCTTTGGGTCAAAATGACATTATTGACATTAAGACCTTGGCAATTACTTATAGAAACAGTTGCAAGTTCTTTAAACAGAAGTGGTGGTTCAGGAAAGAATACAAGACCTTTAAGGCAAACTTGGTTCTTCAAAAAAAGTAATTATATTAAAAATATATAATCTATGACAGAACATTCTATTTTCCCCCTGTCATGGGAAATAGAAAAATATCGCATACACAGGGCGCACCCAAAATCTATGGGACCAAATTCTGCACTGAATTAAGTGGGAATTTTGCTGAAGTACCAACTGGAAATCTTATTTTAAGGCCACTGTAATCAGTAAGATTTTTTTTTTTTTTATTTCACAGGCATTTTGATTTGACCTATAATGAATAAGTGCAATAAAGAACAAATTATATATCAACAATGTGTACTCTCTTTTCCATACTACATCAATTAGTATGGCCAAAACTGGCCATCAACTACACCCAGTATTGATTGCGCTTCAAAGTTGGGTTTGTTTTTCAACAATAATGGATCATTTCAGGATCAAGGTTTAACCAGCTGTTTTGCAGACACTGCTCTACAGTCAGAGCAACCACAGTAGGAAGCAGCTGTCCACACTTTACTGCCATAAACGTTGATGCTCTACTTCTCTCAACCCCCTTCAGGAGAGAGGTCACTGTAACAGTGGGTACAGTCAAGCTCCGTTCCAGGCATCAACCTGGCATTAACCTGGGTTGTGGTCTCAGTCCCCGCAGATCCACTTGTTCCCATTGCCAGATTTAGCAATGGATCTTCCTCATGCAGATTTCACCAGAGATTCTGCCCTGGCCGTAAGGTTGGTCCAGTATTCTGTGGTGCTACTGTAGGTTCTTCATTCTGAGAAGAAACTGGTGCCTCATCCTTTGAGGTAGTGTGTATCTGTAAAGTGGTCATGTTGGTTATGAAAGGCACTTCAGTTGTAAAGTCCTGCACAAGTGGAGGACTTTATGGCACGATGGAATACTGAAAACAGCCTACAGCAGGCTTCACAGCATCTGCCCTGAGTATAAATTTGAATGAGTTGTTTAACGGATCAATGCCTGTCATATTTGTATCTATTTGTCTAGAAGCACAACGCCACTATCAATGTCAGCCTGGGTGAATGTCTGAATGTCCATCAAACACTGTATCATTCACAAACTTTTTTTTTTACAATCCTTCTATGAGACGGAGGCATTAACACTTAGAATCTAGGATTACTGTCAAATTGTCAAATGAGCTAGCTCAGAAGCATCCAGGTCACTGCTGAATTTATAAACTGCTTGATTTGAAATTGGCATGTCAGATACAACTTGTACTAAAGGCTTCACTGTGATGTTCGGTGCTTGCCCTGTTAGATTACCTTCTGCAGTGAAGAGCATAAACTCCAGTACTTCTTTGAGCACAGTGAGATTTGTCAGGTGGTAAGACAGCCTTCCTGAGTACAAATCTGCCTGCTCAAATTTAGTAACCTGCTCATTTCCAATCATCAGGTGCCCATATTTGAGCAGCTGAGTTATTTCATGCATTATATTAGTGCTTTTTTCCATTTGTGACAACTGAAAGCTGCACGTTAGTAATAGTGACAGATATCTGGCCCTGTAGAAGTGCAACACCGGTAAGGTTGACCAAGATAAGAGTGATTGGTATGACTTCAAGACTGAAAAATTTGTATAAAGGGCAATGTTTACCATCAGTCACACTGAAATAAAACATCCCAGAAGGTGAACTTCCATCCTGCACAAACCAAACTCTACCGATGTCGACATCAGCTTGTGTGAAATCCTGTATAGAGGTGCTGAGATTGCTCTTCATTGCTAAAGAACCATTATTTGGGTTGCTAACAATGGTGTATTTGAGCTTGGCCGGGGAGTTATCTAGGTCTTCAACTTTCAGATTCTCTGACTCCAGCACTGACACATCTCCCTGCAGGACTTCCAAGTGCTGCCTTGTAGTCTCCAATTCTGGAGCTTGGTCATTCACTGGAATAACAGTGATATTAAACATCTCCTCTAAAACTTTGCTGTGGGCTTTGTTGCAGACTTGCTCTTTAGGTTTAACCAAACAGCAAAGGTGAAATTGTCGTTAAGTGATTCAGAATTATCATGCATGTACACAATTCCCAAAATTTGTTCAGTACGTATTGGGAGAAATTAGTGTGGTTTTTTTTTTTCCTCCAACAACAGTCATGCCATGTTGGGGTAAAGATACAACTTGATACCAGACTTCATACATGGAGTGTTGTATTAAGCTCAGGTAGCTTAATAAATAGATTTGAAGCATCTAAATTTGTTTTGTTGATTTATACTCTACCTCCTTCCTGGACCTAGCACAATGGAAAAGAGAATCTTGGGAACTATTTTATAGTTGCAATGTTTCAGAAATTAGTTATCAAACAATGATGATGCTCAGAAAACTTTCTCCTTCATAGTATCCTTGATTTCCGTATGTCATGACTAGAAATATATTACCACTATTTTTAAAATATAGACACCTATAAGAGATTAGATTTTCTATTGATGCTTACATAAGGATTAAAGAAATATCAATATCTCAAAGCTTCAGATGGTATTTTTCACCTACCATTATAGCAAAATGGAGAATACCCACTGCAGCAGTAGGAAGGATCAAACATAGGTAATTAATCTCATTTTTAAAGATGCAGTGATGCAGTTTTCCAAGCTATTATCTACACTACACTGACAAACTGGCATGTTCTGGCTTTCTTGCTCTCCCAAAATAGGCATCAGCACTATTTAAGCATAGTCAATTGTCCATCTATCTTCTGGGTGGCCACAGACCATGCACAACATGGCAGTGTGGCTTAATTTTTACAGAATGGGCGAGTATAGCAATTATATAGGTGTTAAAACAGCGAGACCTCCGAATGCTGAAGCATTCCTTCCTGTCTTTTTAAGTAACAGCTGCCAGTGACCCCTGTGCATGTGCTGGATGCCTCGGTAGTGGCTGGGGTGGTTGTGCCACGCTCATGCCAGGAGAGCCTGGCTCAGCCCTATAACCCCCACAATACCTTCCTGCAGGATTCTCAGGGCAGGCAAAATGCTCTATGCAAACAAACCAACCTGTGTTTGGATGAAGAAAAAGACAGAGTTTTCCTTTATTAGTACACAATGCTCCTGATCCTCCCTGATCCCCTCCCATCCACTGTGCTTCCAAAGTAGCTGCAACTCAGATTCATGTGCTAGCTCCCTTCTTACTTTTGAAAGCTATCAGTTAAATATTCAACTGAAATTAAGGATGCAAAGTTAATTATGCATGAACTGATCTTCACCATTCTAACAAGACGTGGTTTAATTTTTCTTGAAATGACATAATTGATGCAGTCTTTCTGTTCTACAAAGGTCAAGTGTATAAAACTGTTATTTGATAAATTGGGACAACCGAAATCATAGGAACATTACTTGAAAATGTCTTTCTTCCTCACAAGAGAAACATCTACTTTTGAAGAACAAATAATGGATTGGAATGCCACTGAAAACCAAACACAATATTAGTATGTTGCTGGGGTACAATGCTGGGGTATAACACTGGGGGAGAATGCAGCTGTGTCACACTTTCCTGTTTGTTATTTTTAATTTTCCATTCCCACTTTTTTTGTGGGGGGCTTTGCTTTGATTTGTTTCCTATGCAGCTTCCCTTTAACTCCTGTATAGCTCTGTCTTACATATTTCAGGCGTTTGGCTCTTTTTTTTTTTCTTCTTTCTTTTTTTTTTTCTTCAAAGGAAACCCAAGCAATGCTGTCCAGTTTCAGGAACTCATGTTTCTCTTGGCAGTGGTCGAGTTCTTGGTTTTCAAAAGGCATTTCGGAAATTTACATTGCTAGTTTTCAGCTTTGAATATGCTTGGGCTTCATAAGCATAAGAAAAGAGCAGCACACAAGGAGAGCCCTATTCTGCTCTTCAGTATGTCCTGGGGTTTGTGCCTGGGAAACCGCCAGTATCCAGTCCCGCATTAAAGTTCCAGGATGGCATTTAAAAAAAAAAAAAAAGGAACAAAATGGGCTCTGGTGAAACACTGTATTACAAAAAAGTTGTGTGGGGTTTTTTTTCTTATTTATATATTGGAGTATTTGTAAGCTTGTACAGACATATAGCTATCTATAAAACAGGAAATGTTATCACCTCTTAAAGCTACAACACAAATCTCACATTACTGAATGCTTTGCTAGCAGCCTAGGACCAATCCACACAGAATTAGTTAAGAACCTCAGCTGATGTTTAAAAAAATAGAAAGTTTTTTTGGGAAAAGTTTTATTTCCCCCACAATAAACCTCATTGCAGGGGAATGCACTTAATTGCAAGCGTGCACCCAGAGACTCAGAAATTGGTAGCCACATGCCCAGTCCAAAAGATGTTGTTAAAAAACTCAAACCAAACCCCTGAAGACTTTAAAATGGGTGTCATGATTTCTTGGGACTTGGCTCCCAACTGAAACCAAAAGCCTGGGGCTGGCAATATCAATATTGTCCAACACTAAGTATAAAACCAGAGTACACAACAAAGAAGGGTGAACAGTGAAAGCATCTGTTTCCCTCCCCTAATTCTCTCATCTCTCTACTTTAAAAAGCCTCCTCAAGCTGCTGAAATTTGGCTGCTACCATGACAAGCAACAATGGCTGGCTCCCTCCAGCCAGCATGAGTGCAGGCATACCCAGCGCTGCCAACCACAGCACCTTACCACCACCACACATGGCTTAACATCGATAAAATGACATTTGATGAAAACTATGCACAAATACCATAGGCACAAAATTAAATAATTACAAAGGCAGTATAGGCTATACCTGGGCCCAGATCTTTCCCAGGTCCTGATGGTTTTCAATTCTATAGCTAGCTTGGCTCTGTCTCAGATAAAAATAGATTATCTAGTGTGGGGTCTGTTTTCTATTGATCACCAGGGTGGACACACAAAAAGTAGAAGGTGAGCTCAGTCTCAGTTGACTCAAAGGAGAAAATACCGGGACACTAGAAACCTGATGACGTCACATAAGAAGTACATGGTAGTTGATCTCAACCTTAACATTAGTTAAGGTAGAGCCATCTTCCAGTGCCACTGCTCACCTCAGTGAAGAGTAGAACATAAAAGAGGGAGTAAGAATGGTCATATCAGGTCAGGCTGGAAATCCTTCTAGCCCAATATCCTCTTCATAATGATCCGTAGCTCCCTAACAGCCATCCAAACTGCCAGTCTTTTTCCCAGGGCCTTCCTAGGATCTGGCAGCTCTTTACACTGACCAGTTCAATCATAACCGACAAAACAGGGGACTATTCTGGGAGACACCTACCAGTGTAGGTGGCAGAGATGCTTGTGCTGCACTGCAGAATAGCCCTGAAAGACTTAGCTGTGAACAGAAGGATTGGGCAGACCCCAGTCTCTCCACCATCAGCTCTGGATCTCCAGGTGTTCCATATTGTCATTCCATATGAAATTACCAGGCATGATCGGAACAGTCATCTTCTGGCAAATACAGGTAAGTACGCTGTACTATTTGGGCCTTGTTTTGGATCTGTCAGGGTTCCAATGAACAAATGTGAAAAAACAAAGTATACTTTCTCTTCAGTAACAAATGACCAGAATATTTTTGTCACAGAGTGTAGTGTAGATAATAGCTTGGAAAACTGCATCACTGCATCTTTAAAAATGAGATTAATTACCTATGTTTGATCCTTCCTACTGCTGATTTATAGAGTAATGTACAAACGTGATTACGGTACCACCGCTCACCAACCGGACCCTGGACGCCCCAGCTGGCTCCCAAGCATTGACTTCCTGCTTCTTCCCCCAGCCAGCTCTCGGTTACAGACTGGGCATGGCTCTCATGGGATGGAATACCTGTGTCCCTGCCAGAGCCTGGGGACAATTAACCCTATCCCTGCCAGAACCAGGACATTGGCTCACGTGGCTCACATCGGAGAATGAACACCGTAAGGCCAGAGGTTAAGTTTGGATGGTGCTTCTTCAAGAGTCACTGAGATTATAGAAAACCAAGGGTTTCAAGGAAGTCATCCTGTCTTGGACTAAAAGGTATGAGAAGCTGCAGGTGGGCCGCCAATTCATGAATTGACTAGACTGGGGTCTGCCCAATCCTTCTGTTCACAGCTAAGTCTTTCAGGGCTATTCTGCAGTGCAGCACAAGCATCTCTGCCACCTACACTGGTAGGTGTCTCCCAGAATAGTCCCCTGTTTTGTCGGTTATGATTGAACTGGTCAGTGTAAAGAGCTGCCAGATCCTAGGAAGGCCCTGGGAAAAAGACTGGCAGTTTGGATGGCTGTTAGGGAGCTACGGATCATTATGAAGAGGATATTGGGCTAGAAGGATTTCCAGCCTGACCTGATATGACCATTCTTACTCCCTCTTTTATGTTCTACTCTTCACTGAGGTGAGCAGCGGCACTGGAAGATGGCTCTACCTTAACTAATGTTAAGGTTGAGATCAACTACCATGTACTTCTTATGTGACGTCATCAGGTTTCTAGTGTCCCGGTATTTTCTCCTTTGAGTCAACTGAGACTGAGCTCACCTTCTACTTTTTGTGTGTCCACCCTGGTGATCAATAGAAAACAGACCCCACACTAGATAATCTATTTTTATCTGAGACAGAGCCAAGCTAGCTATAGAATTGAAAACCATCAGGACCTGGGAAAGATCTGGGCCCAGGTATAGCCTATACTGCCTTTGTAATTATTTAATTTTGTGCCTATGGTATTTGTGCATAGTTTTCATCAAATGTCATTTTATCGATGTTAAGCCATGTGTGGTAGTGGTAAGGTGCTGTGGTTGGCAGCGCTGGGTATGCCTGCACTCATGCTGGCTGGAGGGAGCCAGCCATTGTTGCTTGTCATGGTAGCAGCCAAATTTCAGCAGCTTGAGGAGGCTTTTTAAAGTAGAGAGATGAGAGAATTAGGGGAGGGAAACAGATGCTTTCACTGTTCACCCTTCTTTGTTGTGTACTCTGGTTTTATACTTAGTGTTGGACAATATTGATATTGCCAGCCCCAGGCTTTTGGTTTCAGTTGGGAGCCAAGTCCCAAGAAATCATGACACCCATTTTAAAGTCTTCAGGGGTTTGGTTTGAG